>NC_067400.1:521046045-521338545 GCF_016432865.1 Antechinus flavipes
CAAAGATAGGTCTAATTAAAAGAGATAAGGAAAAAAACTATATCTTACTAAAGGGTACCATAGATAATGAAACAATATCAATACTAAGCATATGCACCAAGTAGTATAGCATGGAAATTCCTAAAGGAGAAATTAAGAGAGCTGCAAGAAGAAATAGATAGCAGGATATACTGCAACATATTTAACATATATAGGACTGCTTGCCATCTTGGGGGAGGGGAGGGGGTGGAGAGAAGGAGGGGAAAAAACGAAACATAAGCGAGTGCAAGGGATAATGTTGTAAAAAAATTACCCTGGCATGGATTCTGTCAATACAAAGTTATTATTAAATAAAATTAAATTTAAAATAAAAAATAAAAAAAAAGAAGAAATAGATAGCAAAACTATACTGGTAAGGATCTCAACCTTGCTCTCTTAAAACTAGATAAATCAAACCATAAAATAAATAAGAAAGAAGTTAAGGAGGTAAACACAATGTTAGAAAAGTTGGGTATGATAGATCTTTGAAGAAAATTGAATGGAGACAGAAAGGAGTTTACTTTTTTCTCAGCAGTTCATGGAACTTACACAAAAATTGACCATGTATAAAAACCTCAATATCAAATGCAGAAAGGCAGAAATAGTAAATGCATTTTTTTTCAAATCATGATGCAATAAAGAAATAGGGATTAGTTTTGCTTTTCATAATTCACATTTCAACTTAAGGAGTGTCTTGCATATCAGGGTTTAAATATATTTGAATTTAATTGAACTAAAACTGAATTATGTTTTTAAAAAAGAAAAGAAAAATTATTCACATATATATTTTGAAAATAAAATGCTGTAATAAAAAATAATTTTTTCAAAAAATGGTCATCCCCAAATCCTTAGAGATCTCCCTAGAACACTGAGAAGGTGATATAGCCAGCCTTGTCCTGGGAGAGTGAAGCTAGAGATACTAGTTATATAATAAGGAAGTTAGACAAAAAGTTCTGAAGTCCCAGCTCTAACACTCTAATGATCATAGTTAAGTAAATAAATAAAAAGATATCAATCCAAATAGCTGGCTTTCAAGACCCTAAGCAATCCTTAATCCAGTCCCCCTTGTTCTTTCTGCTGTCAGGAAAGGGTCCTATTATCAATCTTTTCTATTTTAGTGAAACCGTCTCCCAGAGAAATGTACATTTGGAGCCGTAGGTTTTGCCGTACATGCTATAGTCCAAGTGGTTTTTAGGCAAGGACATTCCTGCCTCTGTCCTCTGTCATGTCCCTGACAAGGAGTGTTCATCCTCTGAACAATTCTGGGTATGGGAAAACTGTTACTTCCCATTCAAGGCATCCAATCTGTTTTTATATTGTTCTTTTTCAATTTAAGGAAAATGTTCCCATTATATAGAAGCTTTAGGCAGCAAGCTACAATGGAAAGAGCCGGGTTGAACTCAGGAGACATGGGATCATTATGTCCCTTTTTTTGGACATCACTTTCCTCATGTGTAAAATGGATTTGATCTTCAAGGTCCCTTCCAGTTCTAAATCCTTCAATCCTATTATCACACCAAGGGAAGATATTTCAGGGGCAGGGACACCATTTCTGCATATTTGACATAGATTTGTTACAGTTTTTACTGAATTGTAGAAAATATTAAGTATTATTATAATTCTAATTTTTTATTCTAAATCACTTCATATAAGAAGTCTTCTTGCATTGATTTGAATTCTTTATACTCACTCTTTATTGTGCAATAATATTCTACAACATTTATGACCATAATTCTTCTGGCTATTCTCTAGTCATTGGGTTCTTAGCTTGCTTCCAATTTTTTTTGGGGGGTTTTTTGAGTGTAAGCTCCTGAAGGGCAGATGCTCTCATGTTTATCTTTGAATCTCTGCAAAATAGCTACCTGCACATAGTAAATACTTGATATCTGCAGAACTGAAGTGCTATTAAACATACTAAAATCAGAAATAGGTCTTTCTCTCCTGTCAATAAGCTCCTTTAGGTATAATCCCAGGAATGGAACGATTGGATAAAAGGATGTGAATATATTTGCAACTCTAATATTGAATTTCTTTATTGCTTTCCAAAAGAGGCTGAACCATTCTGGAGAACAATTTGGAACTATGGTCAAAAAGTTATCAAACTGTGCATACCTTTTGATCTAGCAGTGCTACTACTGGCTTAATACCCCAAAGAAATACTAAAGAAGGGAAAGGGACCTGTGTGTGCCAAAATGTTTGTGGCAGCTCTGTTTGTAGTGGCTAGAAGCTGGAAACTGAATGGATGCCCATCAATTGGAGAATGGTTGAATAAATTGTGGTATATGAATGTTATGGAATATTATTGTTCTGTAAGAAATGACCAGCAGGATGAATACAGAGAGGCTTGGAGAGACTTACATGAACTGATGCTGAGTGAAATGAGCAGAACCAGGAGATCATTATACACTTCGACAACGATATTGTATGAGGATGTATTCTGATGGAAGTGGATCTCTTCCACAAAGAGAAGATCTAATTCAGTTCCAATTGATCACTGATGGACAGAAGCAGCTATACCCAGAGAAGGACACAGGGAAATGAATATAAACTGCTTGCATTTTTGTTTTTCTTCCCGGGTTATTTCTACCTTCTGAATCCAATTCTCCCTGTGCAACAAGAGAACTGTTCGGTTCTGCACACATATATTGTATCTAGGGTATACTTTAACATATTTAATATGTATAAGACTGCCTGCAATCTAAGGGAGGAGGTGGAGGAAGGAAAGGGAAAAGTTGGAACAGAAGACAGTGCAAGGGATAATGTTGTAAAAAATTACCCAGGCATGGGCTCTGTCAATAAAAAGTTATAATAAAAAAAAAGAAAGAAATCAATTGGGCATTGATAGTGTTTTTATTTCTATCAAGAACTGCATATTCTTATCTTTTGATTCAATTGTGGCAGCTTCTCAGAGAAACCACTAATCTTTTTATCTGACCCAGTTCCCAGCTTTAGAGCCAGTGACTAAATAAAAAGGTTTCCTTTTATCCTCTGCATGTCCAGCATTAGTTGTAGTTTGTTATTGTCATTAAGCATTCAATGGGTGCTTAATAAAAGTTTCCTGAATTACTCACGTCAACATAATTTTGGTTAAGTATAGACCTAGTTAGCCTTACCAGATAGTTACCAGATAGCAAGGATACATTGATAGGCAAAATCCTGCCTGGCTACTCTTTAAGGGAAGGTGGAGTGCCCCCAGAGGAAGGTTAGGCAACTAGAGCAATGTCCTAGGGTGCCGATTTGTATTCCTCTCCATTTGGTGGGGGGCTTGGACGAGCCAGCCTGTTTCCCTCTGACCTGTGCTTTTGGCTTTCTGGACTGTAATCCCATCTCCTTTATAGCTCCGTTTTCTGTGTTGCTTTGCCCAAACAAGCTCCCTTAGTACAGAACCCTTACTGTTTAGCACAGTCCCTGTTAGTTGTAGGAGGCACTTGAAGAGTTTGTTGCTTGCCTGCCATTTCACTTTCTGCCTCTTGTAGGGATCTGGGCTGAATTGTGGAATTAAAGGTTGGACTCTAAAGAATGGGTCAACCTTGCTCCTGAGGCACCCAGATCCAGCTGTTTTGTGGGACCCTCGTGGCTATAATCCTATCCTTCCTTGCTTACTTAATTTTGTGAAATCCTAACTGTATTTGAATGATTTCTTTCTGCTGCTTGAGGTATTTTCTCTCCGATCTGGGCATTTTGAAATTTTGCTGTATTCCTGAGACTTTGGGGATCTTTCAGGAAATAATTGATGGATCGATTCAATTTCTATTTTACCCTCTACTTGTAGATTATTAGGGTAGTTTTTCTTGATGATTTCTTGAAATATGAAAGAGCTTGGATCATGCCCCTCAGGTAATCCCCTCAGTCTATTTCTAGATCAGTCATTTTTTCCTATTTGTCATATTCCCCCCCCCCCCTATATATTCATTTGCTTTTCTTTTTTGATATCACATGGAGTCATTAGCTTTCATTTGCCCAATTCTAATTTTTAAGGAATTATTTCATTCATGAACTTTTATATCTTTTTCTACTTGGTCAATTCTGTTTTTTAAGGTATTATTTTCTTCAGTATTTTCTGTGCTTCTTTTACCAGTTGTCTTTTCATAATTTTCTTCCTTTATATGAACAATTTTCAGATGAAGAAATTAAAGCCATTTTTAGTCATATGAAAAAATTATCTAAATCGCTATTGATTAGAGAAATGTAAATAAAAACAACTCTGAATTTGAATGTAATGTAATGGTATTCTATAAGAAATGATGAGCAGACTGTTTTCAGAAAAGCCTGGAAAGACTTACATGAACTGATGATGAATGAAGTAAGCAGAACCAGGAGTACATTGTACTCACTAACAACAAAATTATATGATGATCAATTGGGATGGACTTGGCTCTTTTCAACAATGTGAAATTCAAGACATTCCAATAGACTTGGGATGGAGAGCGCCATTCACATCCAGAGAGAGAACTATGTTTGCTTTATTTTCCTTTCTTGTGTTTTTTTTTTCTTTTTGATCTGATTTTGTGTGTGTGTGTGCAGCCATGACAAATATGTAAATATGTTTAGAAAAACTGGATATATTTAACCCTTATTGGATTGCTTGCTGTCTTGGAGAGGAAGGAGGGAAAATGAGAGGGCAAAATATTTGGAACACAAGTTTTTGCAAAGGTGAATGTTAAACTCTCTGAATGAATTTGGAAAAATAAAATACCACTAAAATAATTTTCTTCCTTTGATTTCATTTCTTTACCTAATTTTTTCTCTGTCACTTATTTGAATTTGGAAATCATTTTTTAGCTTTTCTGAGAATTCTTTTTGGGCTTGTGTCCAATCCTATTTTTTTCTTTAAGGCTTTACTTTTAGCTGTCTTGATTTTAGTCTTCTGAGTTTGTATCTTGAACTTCCTTGTCACCAAAATAACTTTTATGGTCTCTGTTTTTTTTTTCTTTATTTATTTTTCCACCCTATTTCTTGATTTGGAACTTTATGTAAATGTTAGGCTCTCTCCTATCTATACCATATCTATACTTCATAGTTTACAGGTTGTTTTAAGCTCCTTGAGAACTCTTACCTTTCTTTGTATGCCCAGGACTTGCTTAGCACAATTTCTAGCACATGGTAGGTGCTTAATAAATGTTCATTGATTGGTCTGCTGACTATTCTACCCTCCTCACACCCCCAGCTTTTGGCCCTTTAATATCCATTAGGAAATGATGTGAATCTGCACTAAGATCCCTGGTTCCTCATTTGTTAAGAGCATTTGAGAGGTAGACATTAAGATGGGTTTTACTATTTGTAATTAATTGCCTAGTTTTGCTGATTTTACCTCCTTAATTCTGTTAGCCCAGATTCTCATCACCTCTTCCTTGAGCCATTACAATTGCTTCCTAACTGTACTCCCTGCCTCCACCACTCTTCTAATTCATCTTCTATAAAGCTTCCAAGATGACATTGTTAAAATTCAGATCTGACATTGTCACTTCCATGCTGAATAAACTACAAGGTTCTTTTTATTTCTAAGATCAAATTCAAATTTGTTGGGTTAACATTTAAAGTTCTTCAAACCTAATTCCAGTCTGCCATCCTAAGTTTATTATACATTCCTTTCCTTAAGGCTCTCTTTGGTCTAAACAGATCTTCTTCCTATTCCATTTCCTATCTTTGTATAGGCTGTCCCCCATACTAAAATTCATTTCATCTCCACCTATTAAAAAACTCTAGTTTCCTGCAAAGCTCAACTCAAATATCACTTTCTATAGGAGGCCTGTCCTGACCCTTTTAACCACTAGTGCTTCTCCCAACAACCACTGTCTCATTTTTTATATACTTATTTTCATACAAGCTATCTCAATAATCAATATAAGCTCCTTCAGGCTTTTTATTATTGTATCATTTTTGGTATTCATAATCCCTAGCTATGTCATTATACAGAAGGAACTTAAACATCTGGTGTGTGTTTGATCACATAATCTAAACCCTTTTTTTTTTTTTTTTTTTTGAACAGATAAAGAAAGTTCAATCAAAACGGAGAAAGGGACTTGCCCAAAGTCACACAACTAATAGGAATCACTAGAGTTGGAACTCAGGTAACTATTTTCAAATCTAAGACCACTCCTTGAAAAGAGGGAGGCTTTTCAGCCTTAGTTACAAGAAATCTTGTAGGCAAATATGAAACAAGCTCTCTCCTGATGTTTTCAAATACTTCTCCTTTATTTCCTTTGTGGAGGGCTGATTGATTCTCTGCTTCGACAGGCACATCCAATAGACTTGATGTCTCAGAAAACTGAACTGCACACACACAGTGAACAAAGTCCTGCAGAGAGAAGGGCTCCCCTTCTGCATCTCTGGGGCCAGGTTAACCGTTGAATGGAGAGAACAGGGATGCGCTGACTGTGATGCAGGGGAAAGGAGGAGTGAATACTAATACAGATAGAAATTACATGTATGGTCAGATTCAAGTGGCCAAAGGTCACATGGAGGGTGATATTTGGGTCTCTCTAGCCCTGTGAACAGAGCCCTAGCACGCTTGTGTGCTCAGGGTAGAGGGTCTATGGTCCCGTGAGGCCAGTGGTGTCTCGGCTCCGTGGTGATGAAGATTTTGGTTTCTGACCAATCGCTCAGCTGTTTGAGTCATCAGAGGTCAGAGAGCTGATACCGGCGCACGAGACCATCTCGACAGCAGGTGTAGATTTGCTTCTCCCATGTGGACACCTAAAAAGCAAGCATTTATAGCTCGTGAGAAAGTTGGAATTCTACTGTTTCTACTTAAATAAGTCACTCCACCAGGAATAGCCAACAGCTATTCCTATATCTACTGTGTTCTGTATTGTTTACAATGGGCATCTCCTTACAACAATCCCACAGAGGGAGATGAGGGAGGAATGACAGTATCTTGCCCTCAATTTCCTGAAGAGCAAATAATGTTTATGGAGGGCAACTGACAGTAGCACAACTAGTAAATGACAAATTCATAATCTGAACCAATGCCTTATGATTTCAAGTCTAATGCTTTTTTCCACTGAGCCATTTTGTTTCTCAAATCCTTTTAAAAGATAATTTTTATTATATATTTAATTAACCATAACAAACATTACAGTATACAAAATAATTCTGTAAGCAAAAAAAGAGAACTATGTAAGAAACAATGAACTTGTTACATTTAGTTTAGAAGCTCATACATACTATGTTTAAAATGGGTGTACTTGTATAACATACTTACTGTCTTAGGGAAAGGAGAGGAAAGAGAGGAAGGGAGAAAAAATTTAGAACTCAAAATCTTACAAAAACAGGATGTTGAAAATTATCCTTACATATAATTATAACTGGAAAAAAATATTAAGTGAAAAAGCAAAAAAGAAAAAGTGAAAAGTATGTGATATACATAGTATTTTAATTTTCATGAAGCACTTTATATAATTTAATCTCCTTTGATCCTGTTATCCATTTTATTTTATTATTATTCTTTTTTACATTCCAAAAGTTCACATTAAATTCAGTAAAGTAGCAACTAGACTGCCCTCTTTGAAAAAGTCTTTGTTTTATCTGAAAACAGGAAAATAGGAAATATAATTACAGATGCTTAGAAGAACAAGGACCTCTGAGGCCACCCAATCTGACCTACGTTCTGCTTCTCCTCTAACACAACATTTAATCAATAATCATCCAACTTTCATGTGAAGATCTCTAGGAATGTGGAAATACCATCACCTAGGGCAGCACATTCTACTTTTGGATTGCATTAGTATGAGGTTTGTTCTTTTATCAAGCTGAACTCTTCTCTTACTTCTTCTGTATTACTTCCTAATTTTGTTTTCTGGGGCTAAACAGATCAAAACTGATCAATTTTCCCATGGCAATTGAGCAAGAGGTAGAAAACACTTAGTATGTCCTTACTAGGTTTGTTCATCTTCAAGATAAGCACACTTTATTTCTTCAACCAATTTTCATATGCTAGTTACTATGTGATATCCCTGATTCACTCTGGTTCTAGGCTGATTATTTCCTGCTCCTACATTGCCACTTTTGCACCCAGTCTCTATTGCTATCTCAACAATCTCTCCCATGCTTTTTATCTACTCCAGGTCATTCTTCTTTTGCCTATGAATTCAATACCTACTTCACTGTTTCTCTCTACTACAATTTTTATACTCATACATAGGACTTCAACATTCATGTTGATGCTCTCAAATGCCCTAAATTCTCAATTCTTCAATCTTCTCATGGCTAGTCTGTATCAGCAACACACAACAGTGGTCACACATGTGATTTTGCTATCACTCACAAATATTTCACAGCTGTAGTCAAGAATTCTGAAATTTCTTTCTCTGAACATCATCTCCTATCATTTCATCCTTTCCTTATCCCTTGCTTTTCCTAAATGTACTCTTCATTATCACAATTATCGCCAATCCTTTCACCTGTCAGTAATTTTCCAGGCTATCTTCCCTATACTCTCCTTCCCTCCTCATCTATATTTCTTAGTAAACAAGCTCCAGTTTACACTACTGCCTACTGAATTTCTTGCTTCCTACTACTACCCACTGTTCATGCCTTGATAAATCCCAATCCTATATTATTTACACAATTTGCCTGCTCCACTCCTATTTTTGTGCTGCTAAATGGAGCTATACAAAGTCAAGAAACTATGTTGAGTCTATCACAAATTTATGTTATCTAATTTCAATTAGGCATTTACTGAAATAGGCAATCTTTATATTCCTCCCTAATTAAACTCTCTACCATGGTGAATATGGATTCACCATAGGAATTATTGAAAATTTTTTCTTCTTAACAAGTCTTCCATAGAACTCCCTCCTTCACTCTCTCAGTTGACTCCCTAGCCTCATCCAAGACATCTCCAAATTTCCATATGACTTGGAAATCTCTGTAAGAAAAATGCAGCTTGAGTACAAGTCCAATAAGAATTCCTAGAACAGTCAAAGCAAGAGTTAAAGGAGCTAAAAATTATTAAATTATTAACAATTAAAAACCAAATGGATTATACGCTAAAAAACTATAAATGACTTAGCTATTCTCAGCAACACAATGATTTAAAAGAACCCCAAAAAGGACTCATGATGAAAAAATCTGTCTGACTCCAGAGGAAGAATTGATGTTGTTTGAATACAGACTAAAGTAGGCTTAATTTCCATCTTCTGAGGTTTCTTTCTGATGCCCCATCCAGGTCCTCTCTTTGTCCCCAAAATCTGCAATGGTAACTCCCAGAGCCCTTGCATGCTTTTACCAGTCCCCTCTCCAGTATCTGTATATCTCTCTGTCCAGTTCCCTAAACCTGGAAAAATGACTCACTTGGCTTTCTTGATCAGAATTCAACCTGGGTATATTCTAGCAAGTTTCAAGTCCTTCAAGCCATCCTGACTTTCTGAACTCTGTATATATTCCAATTTATCAAAATTATTACTAAAATCTAGGACTACAAGCCTTCAATTGTGGCTTGATAGGGAACAGCAGTTGAAGATTATGTTAGCACAGAAGACAATCAGCCTAGTATAGTAAAAAAAGATGCTAGATTCAATGTCTTTGGGAATAAGTTCCCTTATCTATAATAAGAAATTGAACAGATCACAAAGGTTTCTTTCAGCTCCATATTCTGTTAACACAAGTACCACAAGACCTAAGTTTAATTTCAGTTCTGATGTTCACTTGCTGTGTGACTATCAAGTCACTTCCTTTCTGTGAGTCTTATTTTCTCTATCTGTAAAATGGAGATCCACTTGACAGGATTATTGTAGAGAAAACAATTCTAAACTTTTAAATATTATGGAGTGTGAATCATTGCTTTTATTATTATTGTTATTCTAGGAATTGAGAGATAGCCAACAATCACCAAAGACATGGCCTATGGAACCATTCGACTTGTTACCAGGCTACAGCATTTAGCATCTCCAAATCATTAGCCAAGACTACATTTGGTGCTATCCTTGAGTCTTACCTTATATACAGGGTCACAGTCAGCCTCAGTCAACTCAATTACATAGTCCAAATCTTGTTGCATAATGAAGCATGTCCCATCACCTGAAAAAGAAAAAGAGGAAGAACTCAGATCACACAGAGTCATAAAATACTCAGAATCTGAGAAGTAGAAGTCATCTAAAAGCACAGAACTAAAAATCAGACAACCAGTGACTCAAGCCAATTTCAATACACTTGGAATGGAAAATGCTATCCACATCCACATTTTGGAGACTGAATGTGAATCAAAACATAATTTTTACACTTCTTTTTGTTGCTGTTGTTGTTTGTTTGCTTCCCCCTCAAATATATTTCCATATTTGTCATTCTTCACAAGAAAAGTCAGATCAAAAGGGGAAAAAAAAAGAAGAAAGAAAAAACAAACAACAAAAAAGGTGAAAATATTATGCTTTGATCCACATTCAGTTCAGATTTTTCTTATACAGAGGAAGAATGATCTGAAACTATACAAACTGATACAGACTGAAGTGATTAGAGCCAGAACAATAAAAATGAGAACCATAATAATATAAAGAAAAATCACTCTGAAAGACTTCAGAACACTAAACAATGCCCCAATCATGATTTCAGAAGAGTTAATGATAAAACATGTTTCCTGGTTCCTGTCAGAAAGATGATGACCAGAGGTACAGAAATGAATGTACATTTTTTCAGACATGAAAAAAATCAATTTCTATCCTTATCTCTATAGGATTACTATGAGGTCAAATGAGATAATAATGTATATGAAAGCAATACCCTTAAAATCAAAAGCAATCCTGTAGCTTCCATTAATAGATGGATTAACATAAAGTATAAATTTCTTTTGCTATAATTTGAACAAGTGTGTGGAAATATGAACACAAATAACAATATCATTGCTGTTGTTATTTAAATTCATAATTCCAGACACTCGCTCAAGTGCTTTAAGGTTTAGAGAGTACTTTCTTGGGAAGAAAAAAACCCCACAAACCCTTCAGTAGTAGGAGGATTATTATACCCATTTTACAGGTAAGTAAACTCAGAAGAGTAAAGTGACTTGCCCAGAGTCATGGTGTCACCATAACTCAAACTCAATTCTCCTGATTTCATTCTACTAAAATAGAAACTCAGCCCCATTGACAAAATTCAGAAGGCATTTATTTACTTGCCAAAGAGGTCAGTTCTATACATTTGATTCAAGGATTACCTTGGCTGGCGGCGAATCCATCTCGGTAAGCCAAGAGGGACAGTACTGGAGCACCTGAACGGTGAATGACCTGAACTGGAGCCCTGTAGGAAAGAATATCAGGATGATGATCAAAAAATCTTCTTGAAAAGTGAGACCCAACATATGTTATAAATGACATTAAAGCAAACAGGACAAAGCTGGGAGAAAGATAAAATGTTTACGACGATTACTTTCTGGCTAAAATCTCCCTAAAGATAATTTGAAAGTTGAGAGGCAGAATGGTGTAGTGGAAAGTGACCTTGAGTGAGAATCCAAGGATTTGGCTTTGTATCCCAGAAGTGTCACTTTAATACCTGTGTGACCATCTCTCTAGGCCTTAGTTTCCTCATCTGGAAAATTAGCAGGTTATCTGGAAGATCTATTTATTAGGGCTCTTCCATTTTGAAACATTATCCTATGAAAGTAAAAGAATAAGTCTGTAAAGAAATCTAACTGTAGAGTTCAGATGAAAAAGTAAAAAACTCCTTTCTTTACTAACATTGTTAAGAATCTGATTTACAGTAAGCCCTGTCTCCTCCAATGTAGTACCTGTGTCAAGAATGAATTATTTAAATGTATCTATTTCAGTATTTTAAAGAGAAGAACCTGCTCATTCTTTTCTGTCAACAAGGGGGCAAAGTTCTAAACCAGTTTATATCAACTCATTCAGTCATACCAGTTTGGTCCAAAAAAGTACTGACCCAAATGGAAAGGTGGCATATTGGAAAGTGTTTGTGCAGCCACGAGACCAGGATTCTTATCCCAGTCTGGCCACTGGTTAGCTAGTGACCATGGATAATCTCTAAGCCTCAGTTTCCTCTTGTGAAATGGAGATATTTGCACTATTTTTAATGACTTGTTGTGAGGAAAATACTTTGCAAGTTTTAAAGTGCTATGGAAACAAAAGATTATTGTTTCTGGGTCGAGGAAACTGACCAAGCCAATAGAAGCAATTACTCCATACCATGAGGGATGATGACAGGGTTAGAGACAGGGCAGCGTCAATGGTAAGAAATGGGACAAGCAGAGCACAAGGGGTTAGGTAGAACAAACTATTATTTAAGCAATTTACCTTTAGGTCCAAGAAGCAGTATAGTGTAGTGCCTTGAAAGCTGGTCTGAGTCAGAAAGACCTACATTCAAATGCTGACTCTGACACAAACTGCTTGTGTGACTCTGGACAAGTGACATGAGCATGAAGTGGCCCAGGCAATTCTAAGGCTAAGTTACAGGACAGTTGCTGATATGCATTGGCAGGAGCCTTTTTAAGAGCAGTTCCCTACAGCTGTGAAATCACAGGTCTGGACAAAACAAAGAACAAAAAACCATCAGGTCTGGTAAGTTGTGTTGTCCCTTCCAGTATAATCAGCAACTAACTTAGTAGCTATTTCTTAGATTTCAGTTTGGGATCTGGCCAATCATAAAAAATTATGCATTATTTTTATGTGGTCCTAAAGACTATAATTATGGAAATGGAGAAAGGCATGCTGCAGAAAGGCAGATTTGGTCTCACTAAACAGAAATTCTAAGAATCAGAACTACCCATGCCATACACCCCACACCATCCCAGCTCCCTGCAATGGCTTCAAGAAGTCATTAGTGTCTAAAGACCTCATTTCTAAAATAGAGAGAGAATTGACTCAAACTTATAAGAACAAAAACCATTCTCCAAATGATATGAAGAAATTAAAGCCATTTCTAGTCATACGAAAAATGCTTAAATCACTATTGATCACAGAAAAGCAAATTAAGACAATTCTGAGGTTATCACTACACACCTGTCAGATTGGCTGAAATGACAAGAAAAGATTATGCCGAATGTTGGAGGAAATGTGGGAAAACTGGGACACTAATATATTGTTGGTAGAATTGTGAATGGATCCAACCATTCTGGAGAACAATTTGGAACTATGCTCAAAAAGCTATCAAATTGTGAATACCCTTTGATCTAGCAGTATTTCTACTGGGCTTATCCCCAAAGAGAGCTTGAATGAGGGAAAAGGACCCACATGTGCAAAAATGTTTGTGGCAGCCCTTTTTGTAGTGGCAAGGAACTGGAAATGAGTGGATGCCCATCAATTGGAGAATGGTTGAATAAATTATGATATATGAATGTTATGGAATACTATTGTTCTATAAGACATGATCAGCAGGATGATTTCAGAGAGGATTGGAGAAACCTATATGAACCGGTGCTGAGTAAAGTGAGTAGAACCAAGAGAAAATTGTATACAGCAACAAGATTACATGATGATCAATTCTGATGGATGTAGCTCTTTTCGATAATGATTCAGGACAATTCCAATGGACTTGTGATGGAGAGAATCATCTGTACCCAGAGAAAGGACTGTGGGAACTGAGTGTGGTTCACAACATAGCATTTCACTCTTTTTGTTGTTTGCTTGTTTTTTTCCCCTCATTCTTTTTCCTTTTTGATCTGATTTTTCTTCTGCATGATAAATGTAGAAATATATTTAGAAGAATTGCATATGTTTAACCTATATTGGATTACTTGCTGTCCAGGGGAGAGAAGAAGGAAAGAGAGGGAGAAAAAAATTGGAACACAAAGTTTTGCAAGAGTGAAAACTGAAAACTATCTTTGCATGTATATGTAAACACAAAAAGCTATTATTATTAAAAAAATTTTAAAAAATAATCAGTGTCCTTTCACTAGCATCTAAGCAGAGACAAAAATACACTTTGTCTAGTGACTATGCTTAAAACTTTTCCAGTCTGGAAGAACTATGTAAAAATTCAAAAGGATCACTTCAAGAGTCTATGGACCTGGAGTGACTGACTTAGAAACCTTAAAGGAAGTAATGAGGGCAGCATTGCCAAGGGAGAAAAGACACCAAAGTATAAACAGACAAAAAAGCAAGCTGCAGATATCTGGTATAGGGGCAAACATTCTCCCCAGGCACCACTTTTATGTGACATAGTATGGTGATAACTGATCAGTCCAAAAATCTGAAATGATTGAAGAAAAATCATTCATTTGTAGGGAACTCTATCTGGGTTTTGAAGAATTTATGAGTTATGAAGTGTCTTCCTAACAACAAACCTAGGAAACAACTAGTATTAGTACTCCTACCCTCACTTTACAGATATGGAAGCCAAGGTTCATTGAGATTAACTGTCTTGGCCAAGATCATATAGCTAAAAAAATTTAACTTCATATTCTTTCTACCAAAACATAACTATCCTCCTCACAATGATGACTTTGAGTTATTAAAAATAAAGTTAAATTATTATGTTTAATACTTAAAAGTTATAATGTTTAAAAAGGCAGAGAAGTCATGCAGTTCACCAAAAAGGAAAAGTTTTGGTGCTTGTAGACATTAGTTTCATTTACTGAAGAGAATCACTCATAGGATCTTTTATTCTAAAATCAACTGATCAATAAAATAGCATTTATTAAATATCCAGTATGTGTCAAGCTCTATCAGGCATTGTGGATAAAAAATAAAGGCCCTGCTTATATTCTATTGGGGAAAATCACATATATCCATATAAATAAATACAAAATATAAACAGAATAAATGGGAAGCATTTAGAAAAATCAAGAAAGATTTCATAGAGAAGGTGGCATGAAATTAAGCTTTGAAGGAAGCCAGGGATTTTAAGAGACAGAGGTAAGAGAGGAATGAATTTCAGGAATATGGAATGCAAACGACATAGGATGTTTTATGTTAGAAACAGTTAAGTAAGCAAAACTGTCTGGACTGCTAAGAAGTAAATCTGCTTGATAAGTCATTCTTGCTCCCAGGACCCACATTCTCTAGTGATGTTGGATGCTGTAGACATAACCATGTACACCCATAATACACAATAACTTTGCTCTCTGACACAATACCACACCCGAAATTAAGATATAAGTGTGAGCACTTATGAGAAGTTGGCAAACTGATTTCTTTCTGTAAGTAGATTTGTAAAGCTTTGGAGTTCAATTCAATTAAAAAAAACAAAACAAAAAACAACATTTCTTTCAATTCAACAAACATGCCTTGATATTTGTTTCCTTGACAATTTCTGGAATGCATTTCTCTTCACTTCTAAACTGGCATCTTTTTCTTTCTTTAAAGCCCAGTTTAGGACTTCACTTGGCAAATCTTCTCTGATCTAAATGAACATAAATTTTTTCTTCTCAAATTTTCCTAAAGCACTTTTGTGTCATGATAAACTCTCATGGTCTGGGGTTGACAACACGATCACATCTTGAGATGGATGAATGATACAAGGAGAAGCACAGGGAAGCATGATGAAAACAATTAACAGCATTAGAAAATCAGATTTTCTGGGAAGTATTTAAAGTGTAAGGATTGTTCAAGGAAGATAAAGCTGAGAAATGACTTAATGAAGGCTATAGTCACAATAAAGGGTGATTTTTAAAAATAGAAGATATCAGATGCTCTAAGTAGGAGAGTTTTAGCAAGGTATACAGAGCAATAACAGCATGAATTGGTAGATCCTAGGACAGAGAGGCTGAGAAATCCCCTTTTTTGGAGATCACTAAGAACAAGAAAACCATCTCTTGAAAGGACTAGGTCAGGTCTTATTTGCTGGCAGAGGGAACCTCAGGAGGATCCTTCCAATATCAGATTCTGACTAGTTTACTACCACTCAGGGAAATATGGTAGGGAACCTTGAGGGCCTTTAGCTTATAAATGCTATGAGAAGGACAAAATATCATGTTTAATGAAATGAAGAGTTGCTTCATAGCATAAGCTTAATTTTCAAAACAAGCATGACATGAAGAACCATTAACTAACTACTTTGCAATATAATTTTAATAAGAGCAGTGAAAGATACCTAAGGTCTGACACTGGAAAGCTCTAAAAGTAGGAAATATTGCTTTGGATCAGTGTTTACCTGGAAACCTGGAGACTACTTGATAGATCTGTGATCACATCCAAGTGAGGACTCTCTCTATCAACAAAGATCCTAACTCCCCAAACCTCACTTTTTCTCTTATATGATTCGTGTCCATCAAACTTCAAGAGAAGATAATAAACACAACAGACCAGTGTGTGAAAAGTAGAAAGCTAAGTTGAAGGGCATCTTCAAAATCTTTTACTATTAGAGATGAATCAGTATTACATATTGGAAATGATTTCTCCTCTACTGATACCAACACATATGATACTCTCAATCTGTCAGCTGATTTGGCCCAGATTACAAGCCTAAAGTGAAAAGATAGCATAGTGAAGAGAGCCATGGATATGTAGTCAGGAGAACTGGGTTTGGGCCTCAGTTGTGACCTTGTGTAAGTCATTTACTCAAGTCTCAAATTTCTCTTCTGTAAAATGAAATAATACCTACATTGCCTGTTCTCACAGATTTCTTCTTAGGGAAGCACTCACTCTCACTACATAATCAATTCCCATTTCTAAGACTACACATGCCCTTGGAGTTGAACTCAGGGTAAAAATTTCAACAGCGCCATGTATATAACATGTACTTACCTTGGATTCCTTATATCCAATTGATATATGTTCCCATTTTGAGTTCCAGCCAACAGAGAGAAGCCAGAGAGAAAAGTACAGCAATTGAATGCATCTGAGCCAACAAAGAGGAACACCTAGAAATAAGTAGAAAGGAAAGAAAATTACAAAAGTCAATTTACTTCCTATTTTGAGATACTTATTCCTCTCTTCAATCATCTCCTATCTAAAACATTCTCTCAGAGCTTGGTCTGGTGATTTATTCCTAGCAGAGTCTACATTATCAATTTGTGGATTTCAATTGTTCCTAATAGAGTGCAAGCTCTCAAGGCACAGGGACTACACTGTATCTCAAGCATCAAGCCCAGTGCCTTGCACAGAATAGTTTGTTGAACCAATATGAATAAAACTCTCTGTTAAGTATTATGGAGGAGATATGCACATCAATGAGACATAATTTTTTTTTCAAATAATTATTATTGTTGCTGTTAACAGCAAGTATTTATACAGTACTTTAAGGTTTGCAAGGTACTTTACAAAGGTCTCATTTGATTTTCACAATCACCTTAGGAGGGAGACACATCCATTTTATAGATGAGGAAACTGAGGCAAATACAGGTTAAGTAACTTGTCCAAAGTCACAGAGCTAATGAGTGTCTGTGGCAGGATTCAAATTCAGGTCTTCCCAATTTCAAGCCCAGTCATCAGGATAACTATCTTAATTTAGATCCATCTTACCTTTCTCTGGGACTATTGTAGTAACTTCCTAACTAGTCTTCCTTTTTCTAGTTCATTTCTTCTCTAACTTTTCTTCCACACAGTGCTACACAGGTAATCTTCCTTAATGAACTGCTCAGATCATTAGCTCTCCATAAAAATCATTAGTGGCTTCTCATTTCTTTCCAAGTATAATCTGCTGCCTGGCTCCAAACTACCTTTCTAGTTTTCTCTTATGTTTTTCCTCCCTGTCTATCATCCATTCCAGTAAAACTGAATTACTCTCTTCCTCCCATTTTATTGAGTCCTAGAGACCAAGGTGGAATGAAGGAAACATGCCTCTGAAGTGTTGGGAGAAAATGCATGTTTGTTCTTGTTTTATCTTTGAAGTAAATATCTAATCTGATGGTATGTGGTTAAATGGAAATGTAGCACAATTTACTGGACCCATAAAAATTAGGGGAACATAGCCAATTGGAGGGATTAACCCAGTGGGACAGAAACTCTTTAACCTCCTCAGGGTAACATAAAATGTAATAAGCCTGGCCCTGAGAGAGTGGGTGGAGAAAAAGCAATCATGTTACACATAAAACAATTCTTTACTTCATGCTCTTTATGCCAAAATCTCTAAATTTGGGGGTAAGGAATCCCAAATGGGGGAATTAGTTCATGGCCAACTAACTTATTCCTTCATCTGGACAATTTGTGTCTTAATAGAGACTCCAAGGAAAGATTTGCTGTATTTTTAGGCCAAAGAGCAAAAAGACAGATACTGAATTTAACACTATAGAAGCCATCCGTGGCTTAATACTGGGTAGTCTTGATTCCACAGTGTGAGCTCACATGCCTGAATCCAATTTAGACACTCTGGAAAATGATGTTTTTAATGGTATTTTACTTTTCCAAATACAGGCAAAGATAGTTTTCAATATTCACCTTTGCAAAGTCTTGTGTTCCAAATTTTTCTCCCTCTCACTCTACTTTCCCTCCTCCCCTACACAAAAAACAATCTGATATAGATTAAATATGTGCAATTCTTCTAAACATACTGCTGGAAAATATTTTAATTAAAAAACATATCAAGCAAAAACTTGAGAGAAGAGTAAAGAGTTGTTAAAGGGGATTCTCAGCACAATTAGAACTGTGGCTTTGCTAGCCTGGTTTCTTTCCTGTAGGATTTAACTGACTGAAATTAATACAATGGCAGAACAGCATCCCTTCCCTTTCCCCACTCTTGACATTCAGTGGACCATCAGACCATAAAAAAAGAAAGAAATGGAAAAAAAATTTTTTTAAGTTGTCTGTTTCTTTTCAGGCCTTGGCTGCAAGCTCATTGAAAGAAAGTGCTCTCTCTCATCAGTTTTTTGATCCTAACATCTAGTATTATGCTTTGCATCTAGTATAATGACTTTAATATAGATTTAATTAATTTGAATCAAATTAGGCAAAACGTAATCAGTGCCATAAGAGAGGAATCAAATGTTATAGGGATTCAGAAGAGTGAGAGATGATTTTTGGCCAGAGATATCAGGGGAGAATTCAAGGAGGAGATGGCATGTGCACTGTATAGGATTTCAATAGCTAGAAATCAGTCTGGGAGGAGAGGAAACAGCAAAAATACACTAGTATTAAAGTTCAAAGATGCATTTGGACCGTGATGAATAACGAATTTGGTCTGTAAAATGTTACAAGCAATGAGAGATTAGGCAAACTGGGGGCCAAGTCATGGAGAGTCTTGAGTAACATCCTCAGGTTTAGTGTGTTTTAGTCACTTAATGCACTCAAACACTAGAGGGACTTTTGCGAATAATTCAAAAACTTGGGGAAAGTTTTAAAAACCTTTACTAGGGCTCAGGTGCTGTGAGAGATCCTGATCATGGGCTTCATAAAGCCTTCCTCTAAAGTAGTGGTTCTCAAATACTTGACTTTTTACCCTTTCAAGAACTCAATAAATATATTCCAACTTCATACTTCACTAAAGAAATGAACAAAACAACAAAACATCCTTGACACAGATCAACCTCCAGAGTGAGGAACTCTGTAATCCACACAAGAAGATCTTGTTTCCTACTAGAGTCACAAAATCCCAGTCAGAAGGGAACTCAGAGGACATGTAGAACAATCAGTACCTAATCATAAATGCCTTCTATAATAGCTCTGATAGGTAATCATCTGATCCTATTGAAAGTGACTGATACTTCACTGCATCATTAAGGCAATTCTAACATTTCTATATAAAGGTCAAAAGATGCTTTTTTTGCAGCTTCCTCCATTGCTCCTAGTTTTGCCTCCCGGGGCCAAGCAGAATAAGTCTAAACTTCCTTTTATGTGACAGATTTTCCAAGGCTTAATTGTTAAATATCCCTGAAGTCTTCTCTTCTTCCAATTAACCATCCTCAAGTGATTCTTAAATGGCACAGTTTTGAATGCCCATCTTGCCTGCTTTTGGGGGATGGTTGTAAGAAGAAACCTAGGCAACAGAAAAGCCCATGTTTAAAGTTATGATTCTCATCCACGGATTAATATGAGAAAGTGCTGAGTGCTCATTTGTTCCATGTCGGTATGTCAAATGAACTGATCCTTTTTTTTTTCTATTCCTACCTTTTGCCAAAAAAAGACTCCCAATTTCCTTACAGAAGTCAGAAACAACATAGAATATCACAAAGCAAAGAAAGTAATTTTGTCAAAAAACTTGACACTTTTGAAATCAATTTTGTAAAGGAACATGGCATTTATAGATGAGTGTAATGAGCCTTGTGGACAATTCAAAGTCTATGGCTTGATGAAATCATTAGTTATCTGGGTAATGACAATATAAATCTAACCTCAAAGAAGGCTGTTTAATCAAGAGACCAGTTTATCTAGAAAAGACTAGAAGATTATAGGAGGAAATAGTAATTAATTCTTCCCCATGAAGTAAGATAGTAATTATTCATGGCACTTGATTGGAGGAATCTGATTTAGTCTCGTATTCCCTCCAGCAAACTTCTTTCATAGGTTCTGAGATAGGGAAGAGAATTAGAGGTCATTTAGGTGAGGAGTTATTAACCCAGGATCTGTGGATATACTTCAGGGATCCATGAACTTGAATAGGAAAAAAAATTATATCTTTATTTTCACTGACTTCTCAGATTTAGCGTTTTCTTCAGTTATTTAAAAAAGTTATTCTGAAAAGAAGTCCATAGGCTTTGCAAAACTACCAAAGGGATCTCTGACAAAAACAAGGTCTTAACTTCTGAGCCAGGCTAATCCCATCATTTTAGAGGAAAGTTGAATTATAGACTGGGGAAGTGATTGCCTGAAGTCAAAGAATAAATAAATCTAAACTTAATTTCATGTTTCCTAGTCCTGTGTTAAGAGGTCTTTCTGATACATCATGTTGCCTATCTCTGAAATTTTGGAATGGGTTTATATCCTGATCACTGTTTAAGTACTCCTTCCAAAACCCCTCCATACCTTTTCTGTTAAGTGACATAGTGGATAGAGTGCCTGAAGTGAGAAGATCTGAATTCAAATCTGGCCTCGGACATTTACTAGCTGTGTGACCCTGAGCATATCACTCAACCTGTTTGCCTCAGTTTCCTCATCTGTAAAATAGGGAAAATAAAATAATACTATCTACCTAAGGAAGGAGGGAGAAAAAACTTAGAACACAAAGTCTTTACAACAATAAATTTTGAAAACTATCATTACATTTTTCTGGGAAAATAAAATACTATTGAGGAAAAAAAAGAAAAAGCAGATTATGCTACTCTATTTGACTTGATATACTATTTCTACATAGTAATTTTTTCACACCAACAGATGAAAAAATGATGCTTATTTTAATGAAAACAAATGATGTTTGCCTATATAACATTTACATAGCAGCACACCAAAGAGGATATCTTATTTGATAGAGCAAGGCTTAGTTGGGTTTAAATAAGATAAACTTATTGGTTAGTATAAAAAAAAGAAATACTACCTCCCTCTCATGGTTGCATTGAGAACCAAACGAGATAAAGAGTAAAACACTTAGCACAATACCTAGAACTATACAAACACAGTAAACACTATATATAAATGTTAGCAATTGTTATTATTGTTAGTTTTTAACTATATCTTTAGACACAAAGATGATTTACCCAACTGTGCATACATTAAGTAGAAGAACAGAGAAAAGGCAAAGCTATCCCTTATCTTCAACAGCTTGTTTAAACTAGCTTTTGCAGAATCTGATAGCTATAGGTTGCTAAATAGATACAAGAAGAACACAGTAAGGGAAAAAACTGAACAGGAATTCAAGAGACATAAATTCAGGTCCTTAATTTATCTCTTTTCCTTGACTGAAGGGGTAGAGCTAAGATGACAGAGTAAAGGCTTCTCCCCCAAATTCTTCCAAACACCTTTAAATAAGGATTCTAAATTTTAGAGCAGCAGAACCAACAAAAAGATGGAGTAAAACAATTTTCCAATCAAGAACAATTTAGAAGCTCAACAAGAAAGAGTTGTTGCACATGTTGCCTGCACAGCAGGCAAAGCAGAGAATAGGCACTGAAGAAACAAAATCATCATTCTTTGCAGATGATTTGATGGTATATTTAGAGAATATTAGAGAATCTACTAAAAGGCTGGAACAGAATATATTATGCTACAGCTGAAGGAAAAAATACACGGGGTATTGATGCTAATCTCAGACAAAACAAAGCAGAAACAGATCTAATTAAAAGAGATAAGATATAAAAGAGAAGAGATAAGGATATCATAGATAATAATGTAATATCAATATTAAACATATATCCACCAAGTGATATAGCATCCAAATTCTTAGAGAAATTAAGTGAGTTACAGGAAGAAATGGATGGCAAAACTATACTAATGGAGGATTCTCGACCTTCTCCTCACAGAACTAAATGAATTAACCACAAAATTGTAGAGGGCTGGAACTCTGGAGAAATATTCTTGAAACAAGGTGTTAACTCAGTGGAATTGATGATATAATGGTTCTCTAGTTCACATAAATGCTTAGTACTTAGTATGGTGATATAATGATTCTCTAGTTGACATTCACTATGCTGTAATGATGCAATTACAAGTAGGTATATAAGGGCTGAGGACTGGAAGATAGATATTCTATCTTTGACCAGCTTCATGATGGCTGTCCTGTCTCCTGCACTAAGATCAATACTGGTCCAGAATAAAGAATCTAGACTCTATTCTTGACCTGCTTAGTAGTGTCTATCCTGGTGAGACCAAGGCCCATCCAAAGGATTCCAGAAAGCTAGTTCGAACATTACACAAAATAAACAAGAAGTTAAAGAGATGAATAGAACTTGAAACAAAGTTAGGGTATGCTAGAACTCTGAAGAAAATTGAATTGGGTCAGAAAGGTATACTTTTTTCTCATGTGTACATGGCATCTACACAAAAATTAATCATATTATTAGAGCAAAACAAACCTCACAGTCAAATGTAAAATAAAAATAAACATATAATAAAGGACCATGAAAAAATACACCAAAAATTAACTGGAAACAAAACAATCTAATACTACACAATGAGTGAATTAAACAACAAATCCCCGAAACAATCAATCATTACATCCAAGAAAATAGCAATAATGAAACAACATACCAAAACTTATGGGAAGCAGGCAAAGCAGTTCTTAGGGAAAATTTTATATAGCTAGACGTTCACATGAATAAAATGAAGAAAGAGGAGATCAGTGAATTGGGTATATAACTAAAGAAGCTAGAAAAAGAACAAATTAAAAACCAAATAAATTCTAAAAATCAAAGGATTAATAAAACTGGAAGTAAGAAAACTATTGAATAAAACAATCTAAGAGTTGGTTTTATGAAAAAAACAACAAAATAAATAAACCTTTAATTAATTTGATTAGAAAAAGGAAAGAAGAAAACCAGTTATCAATATCAAAAATTAAAAGGGTAAACTTACCACCAATGAAGAGAAAATTAAAGCAATAATTAGGAGTTATTTTCCCCAATTGCATGTCAATAAATTTGACAATCTAATTGAAATGGATGAATATTTTACAAAAATATAAATTGCCCAGATTAACAGAAGAGCAAGTAAAATACTTAAATAGCCCATTTTAGAAAAAAGAAATTAAGCAAGCCATCAATGAACTCCCTAAGAAAAGATCTCCAGGTCCAAATGGATTTACAAATGAATTCTACCAAACAGTTAAAGAGTAATTATTTCCAATACTATATAAACTATTTAGAAAAATAAGTGAAGAAAGAGCCCTACTAAATTTCTTTTATACCACAGATATGGAATTGATATGAAAACCAAGAAGAACCAAAACAGAGAAAGAAAATTAAGAGACCAATTTCCCTAAGGAATATTGATGCAAAAATCTCAAAGTAAAATATTTACAAAAAGAAATTACAGAAATTTATCACAGAATATCTCAAGTGGAATCTATACCAAGAATGCAGTGCTAATTGAATATCATGAAAACTGTCTGCGAAGTTGATCATATCAATAACAAAACAAAGAAATTGTATGTTTATCTCAATAGATGCAGGAAAAACATTTGACAAAATATAGCATCCATTTCTAAAAAAAACACTAGAGAGCATAAAAATCAATGTAGTTTTCCTTAAAATAATAAGTACACTCTATCAAAAGCCAGTAGCAAGCATTATATGTAATAGGGATAAGCCAAAAGTATTCCCAATAAGATTAGGGATGAAATAAGGATGTCTACTATAACTATTTGATATTGTACTAGCTTTAGCAATAAGAGAACAAGAAGAAATTGAAGGAATTAAGAGTAGGCAATGAGAAAACAAAACTATCATTCTCTGCAGATCATATGATGGTATATTTAGAGAATCCTAGAGAATCAACTAAATAATTACTAGAAACAATGAACAACTTTAGCCAAGTTTCAAGAAACAAAATAAATCTACATAAATCATTGGTATTTCTATGTTACCAACAAAATCCAGCAGCAAGAGATACAAGGAGAAATTCAATATAAAATAATCATAGATAATATAAAGTATTTGGGAGTCTTCCTGCCAAGACAAAGTCAGGACTATATTAACACAATTACAAATGAATGTAAATAAATAAATAAAAAGAGCTAAACAACTGGAAGGATATCAAGCACGCAAGAATAGGTCAAGCTAGTATATAATAAAAATGACAGCTTTAATCTACTTATTCAATACCATGCCAATCAAATTGCCAAGAAATTACTTTACAGAGCTAGAAAAAATAATAACAAAATTCATCTGGAAGAACAAAAGGTCAAGAATTAAAAGGGAATTAATGAAAAAATGCAAATGATGGTGGCTTAGCTGTACCAGACCTAAAACTATATTATAAAGCAGCAGTCATCAAAACTATTTGGCACTGGCTAAGAAACAGAGCAGCTGATCAGTGGAATATATATCAGTAGTCTACAAGATACAATAGTCAATGGCTATTGTAATCTAGCATTAGCTTCTGAGATAAGAACTCACTATTGGACGGATAATTTTAATTACATGAAAAAGTTTTGCACAAATAAAACCATTGCAGCCGAGATTAAAAGGGAAACAAAAAACTGGGGAGGAAAATTTCACATCCAAGAGTTCTGATAAAGGTCTCATTTCTAAAATATAGAGAGAATTTATAAGACTACAAGCCATTCTCCAAATAATAAAGAGTCAAAGATTATGAACAGACAATTTTCAGATGAAGAAATTAAAGCCATTTCTGGTCATATGAAAAAATGCTCTAAATCACTATTGATCAGAGAAATGCAAATTAAGACAACTTGAAGTGCCACTACCTACCACACACACTACACTACACAGATTGGCTAAGATGACAGGAAAAGATAATGATAAATGTTGGAGAGGATGTGGGAAAACTGGAACATTAATACACTGTTGATGGAGTTGTAAACTAGAGACTCTCCATTCTGGAGAACTGTGCCCAAAGAGCTATAAAATTGTGCATCCCCTTTGATGCAGCAGTCTCTCCATTGGACTTATATCTCAAAGAGATCATAAAAAAGAGAAAAAGACCCTCATGTGCAAAAATGTTTGTGGCAGCTCTTTTTGTAATAGCAAGAAACTGGAAATGGATGCCCATCAGTTGGAGAATGGCTGACTAAGATAACATAAGAATGTTATGGAATATTATTGTTCTATAAAAAGTGATCAGCAGGATGATTTCAGAGAAGCCTGGAAAGACTTACATGAAGTGATACTAAATGAAATGAGCAGAACCAGAAGATCATTGTACACAACCACAACAAGATTGTACTATGATCAATTCTGATAGATGTGGCTCTTTTCAACATTGAGATGATTCAGGCCAGTTTCAATGATTTTGTGATGAAGAGAACCATCTACACCCAGAGAAAGGATGGTGGGAATTGAGTGTGGTCCACAACATAGACTTTTCATTCTTTTTGTTCTTGTTTGCTTGCATTTTGTTTTCTTTCTAATTTTTTTCCTGTTTGACTTGATTTTTCTTGTGCAGCAAGATAACTGTATAAATATGTATGCATATATTAGATTTAATATATATTCCTACCATGTTTGGACTACTTGACATATAGGGGAGAGACTAGGGAAAGAGAGGGAAAATTGGAACACAGGATTTTGCAAGGGTCAGAGTTGAAAAATTATCCATGAATATATTTTGAAAATAAAAAATTTAACTAATTAATTAATTTATTTATTTTTATTATTTTTTTAAAATAACTTTTTATTGACAGAACCCATGCCAGGGTAATTTTTTACAACATTATCCCTTGCACTCACTTCTGTTCTGATTTTTCCCCTCTCTCCCTGCACTCCCTCCCCCAGATGGCAAGCAGATATGTCAAATATGTCAAATATGTCACAGTATATCCTAGATACAATATATGTGTGTAGAACCGAACAGTTCTCTTGTTGCACAGGGATCGGATTCAAAAGGTAGAAATAACCCAGGAAGAAAAACAAAAATGCAAACAGTTTACATTCATTTCCCAGTGTTCTTTCTTTGGGTGTAGCTGCTTCTGTCCATCATTGATCAATTGGAACTGAGTTAGATCTCTTTGTCAAAGAAATCTACTTCCATCAGAATACATCCTCATATAGTGTTGCTGTTGTTGAAGTATATAATGATCTCCTGGTTCTGCTCATTTCACTTAGCATCAGCTCATGTAAGTCTTGCCAGTCCTCTCTGTATTCATCCAACTGGTCATTTCTTATAGAACAATAATATTCCATAACATTCATATACCACAATTTACCCAACAATTTTCCAATTGATGGGCATCCATTCATTTTCCAGTTTCTAGCCACTACAAACAGGGCTACCACAAACATTTTGGCACATACAGGTCCCTTTCCCTTCTTTAGTATCTCTTTGGGGTATAAGTCCAGTAGCAGAACTGCTGGATCAAAGGGTATGCACAGTTTGATAACTTTTTGGGCATAATTCCAGATTGCTCTCCAGAATGGTTGAATTCATTCACAACTCCACCAACAATGCATCAGTGTCCCAGTTTTCCCGCATCCCCTCCAACATTTATCATTATTTTTTCCTGTCATCTTAGCCAATCTGACAGGTGTGTAGTGGTATCTCAGAGTTGTCTTAATTTGCATTTCTCTGACCAATAGTGATTTGGAACACTTTTTCATATGAGTGGAAATAGTTTCAATTTCATCATCTGAAAATTGTCTGTTCATATCCTTTGACCATTTATCAACTGGAGAATGGCTTGATTTTTATAAATTAGAGTCAATTCTCTATATATTTTGGAAATGAGGCCTTTATCAGAACCTTTAACTGTGAAGATGTTTTTCCAGTTTGTTGCTTCCCTTCTAATCTTGTTTGCATTAGTTTTGTTTGTACAAAGGCTTTTTAATTTGATGTAATCAAAATTTTCTATTTTGTGATCAGTAATGATCTCTAGTTCATCTCTGGTCACAAATTTCTTCCTCCTCCACAAATCTGAGAGATAAACTATCCTATGTTCCTCTAATTTATTTATAATCTCATTCTTTATGCCTAAATCATGGATTCATTTTGATCTTATCTTGGTATATGGTGTTAAGTGTGGGTCCATGCCTAATTTCTGCCATACTCTTTCCAGTTATCCCAGCAGTTTTTGTTAAATGATGAATTCTTATCCCAAAAGTTAGGATCTTTAGGTTTGTCAAACACTAGATTGATATAGTTGAATATTTTGTCTTGTGAACCTAACCTATTCCACTGATCAACTAATCTATTTCTTAGCCAATACCAAATGGTTTTGGTGACTGCTGCTTTATAATATAGTTTTAGATCAGGTACAGCTAAGCCACCTTCATTTGATTTTTTTTCATTAATTCCCTTGAGATTCTCGATCTTTTGTTCTTCCATATGAATTTTATTGTTATTTTTTCTAGATCATTAAAATATTTTCTTGGAAGTCTGATTGGTATAGCACTAAATAAATAGATTAGTTTAGGGAGTATTGTCATCTTTATTATATTTGTTCGGCCTATCTAAGAGCACTTAATATTTTTCCAGTTATTTAAATCTGATTTTATTTGTGTGGAAAGTTTTTTGTAATTTTGCTCATATAATTTCTGACTTTCCTTTGGTAGACAGATTCCCAAATATTTTATGGTGTCGACAGTTATTTTGAATGGAATTTCTCTTTGTATCTCTTGCTGTTGGAGTTTGTTGGTGATGTATAAAAATGCTGAGGATTTATGGGGATTTATTTTGTATCCTGCAACTTTGCTAAAGTTATGAAT
The DNA here is from genome assembly GCF_016432865.1 of Antechinus flavipes. Taxonomy (NCBI): domain Eukaryota; kingdom Metazoa; phylum Chordata; class Mammalia; order Dasyuromorphia; family Dasyuridae; genus Antechinus; species Antechinus flavipes. The sequence continues at coordinate 521,074,130 of NC_067400.1, forward strand.
TATTTCTAATACCTTTTTAGTAGAATCCCTGGGGTTCTCTAAGTATACTATCATATCATCTGCAAAGAGTGATAATTTGGTTTCCTCATTGTCTATTCTAATTCCTTTAATCTCGTTCTCGAGTCTTATTGCCGAGGGTAGCGAAAAAGCTTTAATTTAAAAAAAAAAGAAAAAAGAAATGATCAGCAGCATGGTTTCAGAAAGGCCTGGAGGGACATGAATGGATACTAAGTAAAGTGAGTAGAAGCAAGATAATATTATACATAGCTACAAAAAGATTATGTGATGATCAACTGTGATGGATATGGTTCTTTTCAACAGTGAGTAAATCAGGCCAATTTCATTAGACTTATGATGGAGAGAGCCAACTGCATCTAGAAAGAGGACGAGGGGGAATGTGGATCACCACATATTATTTTCTGTTGTTTGCTTGCTTTTTTAAATTTTCAGTTTTTTCTTTTTTCATCTGACTTTTCTTGTACAGCATGATAAATGTGGAACTATGTATAGTAGAATTGCACATGTTTAACATATATTGGATTTCTTGCTGTCCAAAGCAGGGGGATTAGGGGAAGGGATGGAGAAAATTTTGGAACACAAGATTTTGCAAGGGTGAATGTTTAAAACTATCTTTGCATGTATTTAGAAAATAAAAAGCTATTGTCAAAAAAAAAAAAAAAAGAAAATTAGAAACACATCTTCAAAAAAAGAGAGACCGAAAAAGAAATCCCAATTAAATTAACTGTACACAATAAAAAATATTTGGGGGGCAGCTAGATGACACAGTGGATTGAGTACCAGCCCTGAAGTCAGGAGGACCTAAGTTCAAATATGGTCTCAGATACTTAATGCTGCCTGGCTGTGTGATCTTGGGCAACTCACTTAACCCCAACTGCCTCAGCCAAAATATATATATATATTTGGAAGTCTACCTGGGAAGAAAAACCTAGGAACTATATAAACACAATTACAAAACACTTTTTACACAAAGTCAGATCTAAACAGGAAAAATATCAAGTGCTCATGGATAGGCTGGAGTAATATAATGAAAATGACAATTCTACCTAAATTAATCTATTTATTCAGTACCATATCAATCAAACTGCCAAAACAATATTTTATAGAGGTAGAAAAATTAGTAACAAAATTCATCTGGAAGAACAAAAGTCAAGAAAATCAAGGGAATTAATGGGAAAAAAAAGGCACAAAGAAAGATGGACTAACCATACCAACCTAAAACTGTATTATAAAGTGAAGTCATCAAAACTCAATTGGTACTGGCTTAGGAAATAAAATGGTAGATCAGGGGAATAGGCTAGGTATGCAAGACATAATAGTCAATGACTATAGCATTCTACTGTTTGATAAACCCAAAGACTCTAGCTTCTGCAATAGGAACTCACTATCTGACAAAAATTGATGGGAAAACTAAAAAATAGAATGGCAGAAACTAGGCATAGATCAATATTTCACACCATATATCAAGATAAGGTCGAAATGGATTCATGATTTAAACATAAAAAGTGATACTTTAAGCAAATTAGGAGAGCAAGGGATATCTTTAGAGAAGGGAGGAATAAATAACCAAACAAGAAATAGAAAACATTATGAAACATAAAATGGATAATTTTGATTACAGCAAATTAAAAGTTTTGCACAACATATTTAACATATATGGGATTGCTTGCCATCTAGGGGAGGGGGTGGAAGGAAGGAGGGGAAAAATCGGAACAGAAGTGAGTGCAAGGGATAATGTTGTTAAAAAATTACCCTGGCATGGGTTCTGTCAATAAAAAGTTATTATAAATAAATAAATAAATTTTAAAAAAAAGTTTTGCACAAACAAAACCAATGTAGCCAAAATTAAAGAAATCTGGAAAATAAATTTTATACCCAGTGTTTCTGACAAAGGCCTCATTTCTGAAATATATAGAGAATGGAGTCAAATTTGTAAAAATACAAATCATTCCCCAATTGATAAATAGTCAAAGAATACAAACAGAAAATTTTCAAATAAAGAAATCAAAGCCACTTATAATTATATGGAAAAATGCTCAACTCATTATTGACTAGAAAAATAAATATTAGGACAACTTTTAAGTACCACTACACACCTATCAGATTGGCTAAGATGACAGGAAAAAGATAATGATCAATGTTGGAAGGGAAAACTGGGAGAACGACATATTGTGGGTGAAGTTATGAAAAATGATCTAGCCATTCTGAAGAGCATTTTGGAACTATGCTCAAAAGGCTATCAACTGTGCATATTCTGATCCAGTAGTGTCTCTACTGGGTCTGTATTCCAAAAAGATTCATAAAGAAGGAAAAGGACCTACATATGCAAAAATGTCTGTAGTTGCCCTCATTTGGGTATAGAAATGTATCTTGTCTTATAGGGTATTAAAAAAGGAAGGGGATAAAAGGGTATAGTAATAGAAGGGAAGGCAGATTGGGGGAAAAGGCATTCAGAAGCAAGACACTTTCGAGAAGGATAGGGTGAAAGAAAAGAGAAAATAGAATAAACAGGCTAACTACAGTTACTAAGCATTAATTGTGAGGAAAAATATTGAAGTAAGTTTCTCTAATGAAGGCCTTGTTTTTCAAACATATAGAGGGCTGAGTCAAATTAATAAAAATAAGAGCCAATCCTTTTCTTTTCTCTCTTCCACTTTTTTGAAACCCTCATGTCCTACAAGAAATAAATCAAGCCATCTTCTACATGAAATCTTTCATAATCCTACCTACTCTTCCCTCTTTCCCTCTCTTGCTACCTTATTATTTAACTATTTTGTATTCATTTTGTATTTCTTCTACATATTTATACATAATATCCTCCCCAAAGAGAATATTATGTATGAATATGTAGAATATAAACTCCTTGAAAGAAGGGATGATTTCTTTTTTTTTTTTTTTTTGACTTGTAACCTAATACTTTGCACATAATAAATGCTTAATGAATGAGTGTTGCTTGATAGATTTGGGAACATGCCATTCCCCTCATCGAGTCTCACTTTATCTACAAAAAGGAGAATGAACAGAGATCACTACTTATGGGGTGATCAAAAAACAACATATTCAAAAACACTTTTTGCTTTTGTGCTATAAAACCCTATGTAAATGTAAACTACTACTATTACAGTACAAATGTATTATAGGAAGTACTTGCCGGCTGCCTGCTCTGTAATCCCACACACTGGAGCTTTTTATCTTCCCGAGCCAAAAGCAGCATTTTCCCTTCTGTTCCAATCTCCCGTTCACCTGCAAGAAAGAGAAGTTAGATTAATATCCATATAGGATGTGGTACACTGGAAAAAGCAGTGACCTGGTACTTATCCTGACTTCAAAATCTTGATTCTATCATTTATTAGCTTGAAAAATATCAATTCCCCTCTCTTGACTCCAGTTTTTCATTTGTAAAATGAGAGAGCTGGATTTAATGATCTCTTAAATCCCTTTCAGTTCTAACATTTTCTGCTATTAAAAGTGATCTACACTACTGATCAGAGAAATGCAAATTAATTCTGAGATACCACTACACATCTCTCAGATTGGCTAAGATGATAGGAAAAGATAATGACGAATATTGGAGGGGATGCAGGAAAACTGAGACAATGATACATTGCTGATGGAACTATGAACAGATCCAACCATTCTGGAGAGCAATTTAGAACTATGCCCAAAGGACTATCAAACTGTGCATACCCTTTGATCTAGCAGTGTCTCTAATGGGCTTATATTCCAAAGAGATCATAAAAGAGGGAAAGGGACCCACATATGCAAAAATATTTATGGCAGCCCTTTTTGTAGCGGCAAGAAATTGGAAACTGAGTGGAAACTCATCAACTGAAGAATGGCTGAATAAATTGTGGTATATAAATATTATGGAATATTATTGGTCTGTAAGAAATGACCAGCAGGATGATTTCAGAGAGGCGTGGAGAGACTTGTATGAACTGATGCTACGTGAAACAAACAGAACTAGGAGATCACTGTACATGGCAACAAGACTATACCATGATCAATTCTGATGGACATGGCTCTATTCAACGAGATGATTCAGGTCAGTTCCAATAGTCTTGATGAAGAGAGCCATCTGCACCCAGAGAAGGAGGACTCTGAGAACTGAATATGGTTCACAACATAGCATTTTCACTCTTTTTGTTGTTTGCTTGCATTTTGTTTTCTTTCTCATTTTTTTCCTGTTTGATTTGATTTTTCTTTTGCAGCAACATAATTGTAAAAATATGTACGCATATTACCTCTCAGACCTGTGGAAGAGAAAGGAATTTATGACTACAAAATAGAAAATTTTGATTATATCAAATTGAAAGGTTTTTGTACAAACAAAACTAATGCAGACAAGATTAGAAGGGAAACAATAAACTGGGAAAACATTTTTACAGTCAAAGGTTCTGATAAAGGCCTCATTTCCAAAATATAGAGAATTGACTCTAATTAATAAGAAATCAAGCCATTCTCCAATTGATATGAACAGACAATTCTCAGACGAAGAAATTGAAACTATTTCTAGCCATATGAAAAGATGCTCCAAATCATTATTAATCAGAGAAATGCAAATTAAGACAACTCTGAGATACCACTACACACCTGTCAGATTGGCTACAATGACAGGGAAAGATAATGCGGAATGTTGGAGGGAATGTGGGAAAACAGGGACACTGATACATTGTTGGTGGAATTGTGAATACATCCAGCCATTCTGGAGATTTGGAACTATGCTCAAAAAGTTATCAAACTGGGCATACATACCCTTTGATCCAGCAGTGCTACTACTGGGCTTATACCCCAAAGAGATACTAAAGAAGGGAAAGGGACCTGTATGTGCCAAAATGTTTGTGGCAGCCCTGTTTGTAGTGGCTAGAAGCTGGAAAATGAATGGATGCCCATCAATTGGAGAATGGTTGGGTAAACTGTGGTATATGAATGTTATGGAATATTATTGTTCTGTAAGAAATGACCAGCAGGATGAATACAGAGAGGATTGGCGAGACTTGCATGAACTGATGCTAAGTGAAATGAGCAGAACCAGGAGATCATTATATACCTCAAAAACAATACTGTAGGAGGATGTATTCTGATGGAAGTGGATTTCTTCGACAAAGAGAGCTAATTCAGTTTCAATTGATCAAGGATGGACAGAAGCAGCTACACCCAAAGAAAGAACACTGGGAAATGAATGTAAACTGCTTGCATTTTTGTTTTTCTTCCCGGGTTATTTCTACCTTCTGAATCCAATTCTCCCTGTGCAACAAGAGAACTGTTCGGTTCTGCACACATATATTGTATCTAGGATATACTGTAACCTATTCAACATGTATAGGACTGCTTGCCATCTGGGGGAGGGGGTGGAGGGAGGGAGGGGAAAAATCAGAACAGAAGTGAGTGCAAGGGATAATGTTGTAAAAAATTACCCTAGCATGGGTTCTGTCAATAAAAAGTTATTTTTAAAAATATGTATGCATATATTGGATTTAAATATATATTAGACTACTTGCCATCTAGAGGAGGGAGTGGGGAAAGGTGGGAATATTGGAACACAAGGTTTTGCAAGGGTTAATGTTGAAAAATTATTCATGCATATGTTTTAAAAATAAAAAAAACTTTTTTCTCTTAAAAAAAATGATAATCTATTCCAGGAACCCAAGAAATTTATGATCTAAAGACCATCCCATTACTGTATAATTGCTACTTAAATACAAGATAGCATTATTATAGGCTCAGACTGGTTCATATCAATGAAGCCTTGAACATGTTTCTCACTACTGTGCTTACAAAACAGACTCACATGGATTTCATTCTAGCCCATTTCTATGCTTGCTCATATATATTACTCCCATTTAGAATTCCCTACTTTCTGCTAAGCTCTACCCATCCTTCAAAGACTACTTCAAAAATATCAAAGTTGGAAGACAAATTATAGATATCTGGTTCAATTCCTTCAGGAGAGTTTCCTCTACTATATCTCCAACAAGTAGAGCATATCAACAAGTAATTGTATCACTCAGCTCTCATCTGCAGTAATGGGAACCTATTGCTGCCCTAGGCAGTCGCTTCCACTTTCGCATAGCTATAATCACATTTCCTTATATCAAAAAAATTCTTCTGAATAAGATAGCTCATAGCTTTATAGCACCTTATAGTTTATAATATTTTCCTTACAACAATTCTAGCAAAAAAATAATACGAAACAAACAATAAACATTTATCAAAAACCTGCTGTGTGCACTGTACTATGCTAGGCCCTGGGGATATACAATGATAAAAATGACTTAGATCCTGTCTCAAGGAGCTTATAACCTTTTGAGTTGGGGTCTGGATGTGAGGGGGAGGGAATATGACTTCCACATACATATATATATTTAAAGCAAAGTAAAGAGTGATAGGGATAAGAGAGAGATCTATATAAAGAACACAAAACATATCTGAGGATGGAGAGAACATTTTAAACTAAGAAGATCAGTAGAAGCTACACAAAGAAAATGGAATCTGAGCTAAGCCCTGAAAATATAAAATAAGGAATGATTCAAGGCACAGGAAATGGATTATACAGAAGCAGAAAACAGAATGTCAAATTTGAGGAAAAGCCATTTTTTTCAGAAAAAATATGTGAATATCATTTAAAGTGAAGACGGAAAATTAGCTTGGAGAAAAACTGACTATGCAGATAAAGGAGACATCTGTATCCAGATTATAAATGAACACATGAGAATGGAAGGGAGGGGTGAGAATCAAGAAAGACAAGAGCTTAGGACAAAGTTTGTGGGTAACATAAGGGGCAGAGGATGATGAACTAGCAAATGAGACTGAAAAAGGATACCTAATGTAGAAATGGAGTCAAGATAGTAGAGTGGCAGAAAACAGTGAGGTAAATTCTCTACTCCACAAACTATTTCAAATAGAACTAAAAGAATGCAACAGACTGAATCCTTGAGGAAATTCAGGAGAAAAAAAAATCATAATAAATTCTATGTCCATCCCCATTTGGCAAAGGAATAAAGGGAAGTCTAAAGAAAAGATAGGGTCAGGGCAGGAAAATGCCATGAGAAAAATCATTCCATTGCTCATAGAGAGGCTATGTATCAGAGCAATAGGAAACTTCATTCACATACTGGCACAACAAAAGGGAGAGGTGCCAAGTGACAGATTTGTTGCTTACTATATAGTTCCCAGGTCACAGATCCAGGGAGAACCAAGAAGGGGATCTGTGCATGGTTGTGACATTCTTATGCAGGGAGGCCCTGGACAGTATAATGAGAAAGAATGAAGTTCAGAAATCAGGAGTAGTAATGGTATGGTTCCAGCTCCAAGACAGAACAAGGCCTCATTTCCAGCATCTAGTCCAGTCTACAGAGGAAAAACCAAGGCAAGAATCCCAAATCAAAGAGAAGCCTATACTCTGAACTAACAGAATTTTCTACCTGGTAGAGTCCAGCATCAAGTTTCTTACTGAGACCCAAAGTCACATCACTTGAAAAACACAGTCTGATGGAAACTATCAGACCACTTTAGAAGCACTAAAAGCTTACTGGTTCTCAGTTTGTTGATGAGATTTTTCTTAGAATAAGACAATACTCAATATCTCAAGAAACCAGCAATAGAATTAGTTCAGACTTTTCTTCAAGAAGTAAAGCAATCTCCAGCCCTAGCACCAAATCCAAAGTCAGGACATAGGCTTGGAAGAAGAGCCAAAAAAACAAACAAAAAATAACCCAAACATAATGAGCTAATATGGTAGAACTTAAATATAGAAGAGAATAACTCCAAATGTCTACAAGCAAATCTTGTAGGACAGGAGAGAGGAGAGAAGAATGGAGGGGGGGAGGGAGGAGGAAGGGGGAAGAGAGAGACACACACACACACACACACACACACAAAGAGAGAGAGAGAAAGAGAGAGAGAGAGAGAGAGAGAGCAAGAGATCATTAGAAATCCTTGAGAAAGCAGTTTCTGTAAATGAGTGTATTAGAAGCCATATTGCAAAGGGAAATAGAGGCAACTGATGAGCAATTATGAAGAACAAAGTACCTGCTAGACTCTAGTAGGTACACAAAGATAAAAGTGAAACTTGGCCTCAAAGAACTTACATTCTAATGGGGAAAACAATAAGTACATATACAAGTTTGTGCAGGACAAAGACAACATAAATATTAGGTAGTTTGGGAAGGGAAGACATCAGCAGCTTGAAGGATAAGGAAGTTTCACATAAGTGACGGCATCTCAGTTATGCCTTGGAAAAAACCAGGAATCTAACAGGCAGGAGTGAGGAAGGAGAGCCTTCTAGACCCAGCAGGCAGTGGAAGATGAAGCATCACACACAAGCACCACCAAATATGATAATGCTGGAGCTAGAATGAATCAAAGGAAGAGAAGTATAAAAATGTAAAGAGAAGACGATACCAGGGTGTAAAGAGCCATAGCTTATCTTCTTTCTTTATATACACACACACACACACACACACACACACACACACACACACACACACACATCCTCTGGGTAAAAAGGATTTTAGAATTGGAAAGGATCCTTAGCAGGCACCTAATTCAATTCATATTTGAAAAAGAATTCCTATTACAAGAGACACGTGCTTGAAGACCTCCAATGATAACAAACTCACCACTTCATGAGGTAATATATTCCATTGTTGAATAATTGTCAGTGTTAATGTCAATCTTTTTCAGACATTAATTCTAAATTTGCCTCATCTCAATTTCTATCCATTATTCCATAAAGCTACTCAGAAAAAGTCTAATTTCTTTTCTATATAATAGTCTTTCAAACTTGAAGACAACTATCACTCCCTAAATCCCCTTTCTCCATTTGAAACATCCTTCTTTTCTTCAACAAATCTTCAAATGATATGAACTTCAGGCCTTTTATCAATCTAGTTGCCTTTTTGCAGATAACCTCTCTATTATGGATATTCTATCTAAATCCGGTACCCAGAATTAAACACAATTCTTCAGATGAAAATTTGACTGATGGGGCTATCCCTTCCTTATTCTTGAGAGCTGTGATTGTCATTGTAGACCAAGATACATTAGTGTTTTTGAAGCCTTTAACAAATCACTGACTCATAAAACGTTTGCAGTAAATTAAAACCCCTTGACTCTTTCAAACAAACTGTTTCCTAAACCTTATCATGTCCTTAGGAAATTGATTTTTTGAGCCCAAATAGACTATTAATTTGTCCTTATAAAATTTCATCTTCTTAGATTCTGCCTCATTTTCCAGTTTCTCATTATCTTTTTTTTAATTTTATTTTATTTAATAATAAATATTGACAGAATCCATTCTGCTAACCGCTTCCTCTTTATGGAGGAGTTTACCCCGTTCACATTTATGGTTAAAATGACCAATTCTGTATTACTTGCCGTCTTGTTAACCCCGGTTTATGCTTTTCTCCCTTCTTTCCCCCTTACCCCCCTTCCCAGTATTAAGCTTGTGAGCACCACTTGTTTCTCATAGCCCTCCCTTTTTAGTATCCCTCCCCCCCCCCCCCCCGCCTTAGAGTTCCTCCCCCTATCTTACCCCTTTCCCTCCCAGTTTCCGTATTCCCTTCTACTTAGCTTATTCCTTCCCTTTTCACTTTTCCCTTCTCACTTTTCAATGAGGTGGGAGAAGTTTTACCATAGATTGAATATGTCTAAAATTTTTCTCTTAAAGCCAATTCTGAAAGCAGTAAAATACCCACTATATTCATCCCCCTCATTCTTTCTCTCAGATATAATAGGTTTCCTTTGCCTCTTCATGAGATGTAGTACCCCCACTTTACCCTTTTTCTGGTACAATGTCCTTTCCACATCTAGTTTCTAGAACAAGGTATACATTCTTTATACATCTTTATAGCCGAAATATAGTTCCCAAGATTAATCTTTACCTTTTTAGATTTCTCTTGAGTTCTGTATTTGTAGATCAAACTTTTTGTTAAGTTCTGGCTTTTTCATCAAAAATAGGTGAAATTCACTTACTTCGTTGAATGTCCATCTTCTTCCCTGGAAAAAGATGCTCATTCTAGCTGGGTAAGTTATTTTTGGTTGCATACCAAGTTCCTTAGCCTTTTGGAAAATCATATTCCAGGCCCTTCAATCCTTTAATGTGGATGCTGCCAGATCCTGGGTGATCCTTATTGTGGCTCCTTGATACTTGAATTGGGTTTTTCTAGCTGCTTGCAGTATTTTTTCCTTCATCTGAGGGTTCTGGCATTTGGCCACTATATTTCTTGGTGTTTTGATTTTAGGATCCCTTTCAGTAGGTGATTGATGAATTCTTTCAATGTCTATTTTACCCTCTGTTTCTATGACTTCGGGGCAGTTCTCTTTGATAATTTCCTGGAAAATAGTGTCCAGGCTCTTTTTTTCATCATGCTTTTCTAGGAGTCCAATGATTCTCAGATTGTTTCTCCTGGATCTGTTTTCCAGGTCTGTTGTCTTCCCCAGAAGGTATTTCACATTCTTTTCCATTGTTTGATTTTTTTGGATTTGCTTGACCGATTCTTCTTGTCTCCTAGAGTCATTCAATTCCATTTGTTCGACCCTGATTTTCAATGAAGTATTTTCTTCATTCACTTTTTAAAAATCTTTTTCTAATTGTCCAATTGAGTTCTTTTGTTCTATGGAATTTTTTTCCATTTCACCAATTTTGTTTTTTAGGGAGTTATTTTCTGTTTCCAGTTCACTAATCCTATTTTTCAAGGATTTTATTTCTTTATCCACTCTGTCTTTAAATGAGTGGGATGACTTCTCCAGACTCTTTTGCCAAGCCTCCCTCTCCTTTTCCCATTTTTCTTCTAGCTCCCTTGTGAGAGTCTTTTAAATTTCTTCTATGAGGTTCATCTGTGCTGAGGAACAGATGATCTCCTCCTTTGGGGATTCACCTGGAGACTGTCTGTTTTTAGTCTCCTCAGGGTTTAGAGTCTGCTCTCTATCTGTATAGAAGCTGTCAAGAGTTAAAGTCCTCTTCAATTTTTTGCTCATTTTGTATAAGAATCAAAGACAAAGTAGCAAAGAAACAAAAGAAAAAACCCCTGAATGGAGGCTGCTTTCTTTACGGGGGGAGGGGCTGAGTGGTGTTACCAAGCTTCCTCTACAGACTGCGGGGGCAGCAGTGAGGCCCTAACAGGACAGCGATGGCTGTGCTGCACCTGTGCTCTGAGATCCCAGAGCGTGCTAAGTCACTGTGGGGGGGGGAGGGGGAGGTGGCCAGGTCCCGAGAGACTCCAGCTGTTTGGGGTTGTATTCTTCACCCCGGTGTTTTTAGCTTCTCTGCTGGGCTGATGGCTTGCTGCCGGAGCAAAGTATCCCATCCTGTAGCAAAGCTCTCCCCATAGAGACTGCTGCGATCACGCCCCACCTCCTCTCCAGTCTGCTCTGCTCTGAGCTGCCTTCCGTGCTCTCGCTGCCGCTGCCTGCCTGCCCGCAGCCTGCTTCCGATCTAAAAATCGTCCCCACCCTTGAGCAAAAACAGACCTTTCCTGGTGAGTCTCAAGGATGGCTTCTCTTGGTAACTATTTGTGGGTTTTTTTCAGTCAAGCATTAATTCAGAGGTTTGTAATGAAATGGATAGTGAGAGAAAAATGCAGAGCTTACACAGCTGTGTGCCTCCTCTCCGCCATCTTGGCCAGAAGTCCTCTCAATATCTTTTTAAATCTTTATTTTATTATTTCATGTTTAAGAATTCACCAGTCAATAAGTACTGAATATCTTATTATGTAAAGAAAAGAATGATGAAACAGGTCCCTTATCCTAAAGAACCTATGATCTAGCTGGATAGGTAAAATGAATTATAGGAAATTATTTTAAAACAATTAAATGCTAAACCCCAACACATCATTGAGGTGACTTAGATTTGAAAATCTATGAGGTCTGGGATGGCTAAAGTAGAATAAAGCTCATGGCAGCTGAAAGAAGACTGGGAGGGCAGAGTTAAATGCCTTGCCCAATGTCACATAGCTAAATGCATAAGGCTGAATTAGAACTCAGGTCTTCTTGACTCCAGGTGCAACACATTGTCTACTATGCCACTTATCTATACCACAATAGGTGGTCACAATAATATCGGCTTTTCAGAATCAGAATGGATGTCAATCATACATACTTACTGGGAACTTTCACAGGGGAGCCAAGATTTATCGTGTTGTCAGCTGCACCCACAGCAATGCCATTCACAGGAGAGCCACAATCTGCAATGACACCCAGGCAGGCTGATCGCCCACAATCCCAAAGTCGAGCAGTCCCATCTCGAGAACTGGAAACCACATTTCTTCCTCGATCAACAATAGCTGTATCCAAGATACCTAGCAAGAGAAAAACAAAAGTGGGGGTCTAAGATGAAGGAAGGAATGTTCAGAAGCCAACTAAATGAATTTAAAAACATAAAAGCATTAATTCTGTCAGAGCAAACTGACCTCTCTGGATTAATTTTTTTTCAGTCTAATATCCTAGGAAAGCATGCTGCTTCAGTAACAATCCTCCCCATGCTAAAAAGAAAAGCAATGTTTTTGAGATCATAATAGAATACTACTTTAAACTACAAAAATTTTATATTTTCAAAAGCACTTTTCCACATTCATTGTCTGATTTTGAGAACTTATGTAAGGAAGATTACACCTGAATCTTACTCCTAGCCTTGGAACTTACTAGCTGACCACAAGGAAAGCACTTATAAAATATAAAGCTTAAGTGTGTATTGGTAAAGAGGGATAAGTAGAGAGAAATATAACATAAAGCTTAAGTTGTTATATAAGTGAAAATGTGGGCTATCTATCTTGACCTTTGCCTAACCAGGTGTGCAACCTTGGTGGTATAGAAATATTTGGACTGACATAATTGGAACCACACACCATCTCTATTAGTTCATTTATGATCTGGGGCAAGTTGGTTCACAGGTTTCCAGCTGGAAGGGGCCTCCAAAGAAATCTTGTCCAAACCACTCCTTTCTTTTAACAGAGATTCCCAGAGGGCTATGTCAAGCCCACACAAATGGCAGACAGCAGTCGTGGCCTCCTTCAGCTGCAGGACACCACAGTTAATTACTTTAAGCTTCAATTTCCTCTTATAAAATGAGGAGTTTGAACTAAAAGATCTTGAAGTTATCTCTAGCTGACATTCTATGATTCTATAATCATGTAAGGACAGAATACTTTTGGCAAGGGAAATTTTTCCTTTTCCTTTTACTGATTAAAATAAAGGAAAAAGGAGGGATGCCCTTCTATAATTGAAAGTAATAGGGAATTACTTCTAGCTAGCCTGATGCAGAACCTTATGTGACATTAGATATCAAGATGCCATGAAGCCTCCAGGTTATATCAGTCTTAGCAAAAAATTTAGATTCTAAGCTATAATTCATATTGAATTATGACAATGATTAAGAATTATCTTTAAAAATGTAATTTAAAATACCTATAGCAGCTCTTTTCTCAGGACAATGAGTTGAAAATTTAGGGTATGCCCATCAATTGGGGAATGGCCGAATAAATTGTGGTGTGTGATTATGACAGAATACTATTGTTCTATGGGAATGATTAGCAAGAGTACTCTCAGAAAAACCTAGGAAGTACTCAATGAGCTCAAACAAAGTGAAATATACTGTGTACAAAGTAATAGGAATGTTGTGGGAAGATCAGCTGTGAATGACTGCTGTTCTCAGTAATACAATAATCTTGTGTTCCAAATTTCCCTCCATCCTTCTCTCATCTCTCTCCTTCCCAAGACAGCAAGCAACTTGATATTGTTTAACATGTATAATTCTTCTAAATATATTTCCATATTTATCATGCTTTGCAAGAAAAATCAGATAAGGAGCAGGTAGATGGCGCAGTAGATAGCGCACCAGCCCTGAAGTCAGGAGGACCTGAATTCAAATTTGATCTCAGACACTTAACACTTCCTAGCTGTATGACTCTGGACAAGTCACTTAACCCCAATTAGGAAGGAGGGAGGAAAGGAGAGAAGGAGAGAGGGAGGGAGGGAGGAAGGAAGGAAGGAAAGAAGGAAGGAAGGAAAGAAGGAAGGAAGAAAGGAAGGAAGATAAAAAGGGAAAAAATGAGAAAGGAAAAAAAAACCCAAGCAAACAACAACAACAAAAGGTGAAAATATTATACTTTAATCCACATTCAGTCTCCATAGTTCTCTCTCTAGATGCAGACGGCATTTTCCATTCCAAGTCTCTTATAATTATCTTGATTCACTGCATCACAAATTTATCACATAATCTTGTTGTTACTATATACAATTGAATCTTGTTGTTGATTCTAGAGCAATATATTTCAAAGAACAAACTTGGTTTGAAGTCCTGGTACTGACACTAGCATACTTATCAGGCAAATTATTTTACCTGAGCCTTAACTCTTCCATTTGTGAAATGGTTATTTTCTTTTGGGGAAAAATATGACCCAAATAAGTGACTATTAAGTCAGCTGGCCCTTAATTCAATGTATGATGTAACTAAAAAACCCAATCTTTTTATATAGGAGATTTGAAGACAGCAGTATCTGGATTGAAAACATTCAGTACTTCTACTTCCTCTCCTCTCACCTCTCCACATTTGCAATCTGTTTACCTAATCATTTAAAATAAACAGATCTATTCAAAATTACCAGGGAGCAGTAGAATAACCAAGGCAGGAATTCCAGATCAAAGGAGAGCTTGTAGTTTTCTTACTTTGACTCAGCAACACTTTTCAGATAGCTGATAGTGGCTGAGTCCAATAAAAGTCTACCAGTACCCAACTAGAAGATATTGCTCAGACCCAAACCCAGGTCAAGACCTTACAGAACGTAACCCAAGAGACTGCTGGTCAATATTCTCCCTGGATAATCACAATGAGGTAACACTGAAAATTTGTAGGTCCCCAACCTGAGTTGTCTGAGACATGGAAATAATATAACACTCTATGCCCTGAGAAAACTGCTAAAAGACATTAGCAAGAAGACAAAAAACAAGAGGAAGTATGGCCCAAACATTCTCTACCGAAGTGTATAGAGCCTGGAGGTAACATAAAATTCAAATTCAAATTGTAAGCAAGAAGAATTACTAGATAAACAAAAAAGAATTAATTCTACCAAAAAGTTATTATGGTGGAAGGATTTGTATGAACTAACTTGTAAAGTGAAGTGAGCATAACCAAGACAATAATTTATACAATGATAACAATACTGTGAAGACAACAATAATGAGATGATTCAGGTCAATTCCAATGGTCTTGTGATGAAGAGAGCCATTTGCACCCAGAGAGAGAACTCTGGGAACTGACTATGGATGACAACAGTGTATTTTCACTCTTTTTTGTTGTTCTTGCTTGCATTTTATTTTTTTCTCATGTTTTCCTTTTTGATCTGATTTTTCTTGTGCAGCATAATATTTGTGGAAATATGTGTAGAGAAATTGCACATATTTAACACATATTGTATTACTTGCTGTCTAAGGGAGGGGATAGGGGAATGTAGGGAAAAAATTTAGAATGCAAGATTTTGTAAGGGTGAATGTTGAAAATTATCCATGTATATATTTTGAAAATAAAAAAACTTTAACCTTAAAAAAAAATACTGTTAAGACAAACAACTTTGAAAAACTTAGAAACTCTGATCAATGATCAATCATGATTCCAAGGAATTCATTGTGAAACATATTATCCACCTCCTGATATATGAAGGACTCAAGAGTACAGAATGAGACATTTTGTTTGGATATGGTAGATGCAGGTATGTGTTTTGCTTGACTATATATTTGCAACAGGAGATATTTTCCTCCTTTCTCAGTTGATGGGAAATGCAAAAAGATGAATTTTTACTGATTTAAAAAAATTGTCTTAAGTTTTAAAAAATTTATCAGTGATTATTTTTAAAGTTTTCTTTTTCATTATGAATTGAACACAGATGTTCAAAACAAATAGAAAAGAGACTGAATATACAATTGTGAAGTTCTAATATAAAGATTGTATTTTTAAGCATATATTAAATTTAATCTGGTAGTAACAAAATTACTTTTTCTGTCTCGTTATGAATTTTCTGCTTTCTTCCATGTATTTTTACTGTGTCATTGGTATTTTCCTTCTTTGTATTCTTTTTTCCCCCATCTTTGTTACTACTCATCAACTCTCTTCTCTTCTCCCAGACAGAAAGCTCTCCCTTGTAACAAATAATTACAACCAAGTAAAACAAACATATTGCCTATGTTTGAACATGCAAGTCTCATTCTGTAGTTCATCAATCTTTTGCCAAGAAAGAAATGCAAAGATTGCTTCATCATCAATTTTCTTTAATCCTGACTGATCACTGTATTGATCAGAGTTCTAAGTCTTTCCCAGTAACCTCTTAACTATCAAATCTGAGGGTCTTTTTTTTCCAGTAGTTATCCTCTTGATCTTCTTACAACATTTGGTAATGATTATCCTCTCCTAAATACTCTCTCCTTGACAGCCATCTATATGCAGAGAGAGAACTATAGGGACTGAATCTGGATTACAACATAATATTTTCATCTTTGTTGTTGTTGTTTGTTTGCTTTTCCCCCCTTTTTGATCTGCTTTTTCTTATGCAACATAATAAATGTGGAAATATGTTTAGAAGAAAAAAATACTCTGGGGTTGTTTTGGAGTTTTTTGTTTTGTTTGTTTTGTTTTTGATGCTTCTTTCTATTGGTATTCTTCTTACTTGTCTGCTTCTTCTCAGGCTCTTGACTGACTCATCTTCCATATTCTGTCCTCTAACTTTTTTTTAAGATTTAAAATTTTTAAAGATTTTTTTTATTATAGCTTTTTATTTACAAGATATATACATAGGTAATTTTTCAGCATTAACAGTTGCAAATTCTTCTGTTCCAACTTTTTCCCTCCTTCCTCCCACCCTTTTCCCCAAATGGCAGGTTGACCAATACATGTTAAATATGTTAAAGTGTAAGTTAAATACAATATATGTATACATGTCCAAACAGCTATTTTGCTGTACAAAAAGAGTCAGACTTTGAAATAGTGTACAATTAGCCTGTGAAGGAAATAAAAAATGCAAGCGGTCTGTCCCCTAATTATGAATATATACAAAGCTTTTCTACTGGTCTTTCTTCTCTCTCTACAATATCTGATCTGCTAATCACACAATGTAACATAGATATAATTTTCATCTCTTTTGCCTATTACTCCCAGAGTTATAGTTTTTGTCTTAAGCTCCAGTCTCACATGACTCAATAGGCATTCCAAAACACATGCCCCGTAAACATCTCAAACTCAATACTTTTAAAATAAGAACTAATATTTTTCACCAAACCCAAACCCCTTTCAAGCTTCCCTGTTTCTGCTGGAATATCAACATCTTTCCAGATTCATTATCTTAATATTATCCTAAACTTCTTCCTCTCCTATTAGATTTTATCAGTTGCTATATCTTACTTTTTCTACATCCACAACATATTTTATATGAGCCTTCCTCATTTACACAGCCATCAGCTTAGCTCGGGCCCTCCTCACCTCTCATCTAAATTACTGCAATGTCTCTGCCTCAAGTCTCTCCCCAGTCCAATTTGTCACTATGTCAAAACTTATTTGGTCCAACTCCAAGTTCTTTACTGCCTCTAGGATAAAACACATTTTTTTTGTTTTCCTTTTAATGCCCTTTACAATCTAGCTTCAATCCATTTTTTGCAGCCTCATTATGCATTATTAATCTTCTTGTACTCTATGGTCTGGTCATATTAGCCTATTTGTTCCTCTTTCAATATGACACTCCATCTTTCACCTTCATACCTTTGTATTGCCTATTCCTCATGCTTAAAATGCATTCTTTTCCATTCCTTCCTTATAGAATCCTTTACTTTCTTGAAAATTCAGGTCAAATATCATTTTCTATATAAAGTCTCTTTTCTTGAGCCCAACTGTTAAAAATCTCTCATCATGATTATCTTATATTTATGTCAATTTATATGTGTGTATTTATGTATGAATGTATGTATATGTTGGCTTCCTCATTAGAAAGTAGGAATTATTTCACTTTTGTCTTTGTATTCCCAGCACACAACAGAGTGTTAGGTACAAAGCAGACATATAATAAATGTGCTGATTAAATAATTGTATGGATATATACACATATATTGTGTTTAACATATACTTTAACATATTTAACATGTATTGGTCTACCTGCCATCTAGGGGTGGGGGGTGGGGGGAAGGAGGGGAAAACCTGGAACAGAAGATTTTGCAAGGGTCAATGCTGAAAAATTACCCATGCATATATTTGTAAATAAAAAGCTATTAAAAATAAAAACAAAACAAAACAAAACAAAACCCAATTGCCTCAGCAAAATAAATAAATAAAGCAATATGCTAATAAATAAATAAATAAATAAATGTGCTGATTAGGGCAGCATATTTTATATACATACACACGTGTGTGTATGTGTGTGTATAGTATAGTAATAATAGTTGGCCTGTTATACTCCTGGTTTTTTTTCCTAAAAAGAGAAATGCTTAAGAAGTCCCTAGTATATTATACTCTATATATGCCTAATAAATATGCTGTGTTAATGATAACTTACAAGACTTTCCACTAGCTATATCAGTCCTCTTTTCACCCATTCAACTGTCATGTCCAAAGACTTCAAGGCATTACTTTTCTGAATGAAATATAAGAATAGGCGTTCCCCTCAGATAAAAATCTACAGATATCCAGCTTGACTTTGTAATACTATAGCAATGGGTGTTTCATATTTTATATCAGCATTAGATGATACAAGGAAATATGTTGTCACCTCAACACTTGAGAACAGAAACAAACATGAACTGGAGAGTTGAAAGAAGAGCCAAAAGTAGCCATGTCTCATCCTAGAGAGGATCAGCAGGCTGTGGATATGTATCCTTGTGGATATCATTAAAAAATAAATAAAATCAAAGACTTAAATGCATGCATTATTCTTTCCATACTGAAACGAAAAGTGCTTTTACTGCTACAAATGCACCCACTTAAGCATAATACCTGACCATCTCTGTGTGTGTGTGTGTGTGTGTATCTAATCTATCTATATGTATGTATGTATGTATTTTGCTGAGGCAATTGAGATTAAGTGACTTGCCCAGGGTCACACAGCTAGGAAGTGTTAAGTGTCTGAGGCCACATTTGAACTCAGGTCCTCCTGACTTCAGGGCTGATGCTCTATCCACTGTGCCACCTAGCTGCCCCCTCTGTGTAGTATTGATAGCACTGTCTTGCCAGCTGAAAATATATTCATACTACCTATTTTATGAAATGCTATAAAGAGAAAATACTTTATAAAATAGCATTGTAAAGAATTTTCATGGTAGCGTAAGTTACAACTGTAAAATGTGGATAATGACAATTGTTTTCCCCTTTGACAGAGTTATTGGGAATTGGGAATTTCAAATGAATTAAATAAATATAGGAAAAGGCAGTCCAAAAAAAGTTAGAAGTGACTAATATTCAATTACAACATTAGCTTTCTAGTTACACTAATCTATTTATTATCTAATGGTGTCCTTAATGAATCAATTTATTTTCAAAGTATGTACTGAGTGCTTGTGTATACTAAATCAGATTTTTTCCATCTACAAGTCTTAGTATTCTGTGGCTATAGGCCATATCTGCTTACATACTATGTTACAGAGTTGTCAGGAGGATAAAATGAGATAAAAAATGAAAACAAATATGTTTTGAGTACATAATATAGAAGACAGCATAAAGCAATGAAAATAATATTAAACAAGGAATCAGAAAATTTAGATTTAAAACCCAACTCTCACTCTTATTAACCACATCACCTTGTTTGGACCAAATGCTATTTCATGGATGTGAAGAAACTCCCCTATACCAATAAGCAGTCCCTTTTGTAACACACAGCTTATAGAGTTGTTGGAGGGCAAGGAGAAGTTAGATAGTATATGTCCCTGTTTTTACTTGAACCCAGGTGTTCCTGATTCTAAGCTTAGATTACTATCCACTATGCTCTGCAGCTATGTTACTCTTGTATGTCATTCAACATTTTATAATTTCAGTATTCTTATCTGTAAAATGTGGATAATGACAATTGTTTTCCCCTTTGACAGAGTTATTGGGAATTGGGAATTTCAAATGAATTAAATAAATATAGGAAAAGGCAGTCCAAAAAAAGTTAAGTTTTCTGAAAGTTAATTTTATATATTATCATTAAATCTGTATGGTACCAATGGTGATTCAAAGAAGACATATCTTCCTTCCTTCAAACAAGGCACAAATGCATTAAAAAAAAAAAAAAAACAAGACAGACAAAAATGCAAGATAATATATTATTAAATGGGTCCTATAGTGAAAGAGTGCTTTACAGTTTGGAACTATGCTCAAAAAGTTATCAAACTGTGCATACCCTTTAATCCAGCAGTGTTTCTATTGAGATCTCAAAGGAGGGAAAGGGACCCACATGTGCAAAAATGTTTGTGACAGCCTTCTCTGTAGTGGCTAAAAACTAGAAACTGAGTGGATCCCCATCAACTGGAGAATGGTTGAATAAATTATGGTATATGAATGTTATGGAATATTATTGTTCTGTAAAAAATGATCAGTAGGATGATTTCAGCGAGACCTGGAGAGACCTACATGAACTCATGCAAAGTGAAATGAGCAGAACCAGGATATCATTATATACAGCCATAATAAGATTATGTGATGATCAATTTTCTCTTCAACAATGAGATGATTCAAACCAGTTCCAATTGTTCAGTGATGAAGAGAGCCAGCTACACCCAGAGAGAGGACCATGGGAACAGAGGGTGGACCACAGCATAGCATTCTCACTCTCTGTTATTATTTGCTTGCATTTTTTTCTTTTTTATGTTTTTCTTCCTTCTTGATCTGATTTTTCTTGCGTACCCAGATGGCTGTGTGAATATGTATACACACATTGGATCTGGCATGTATTTCATCATATTTGGCATGTATTAGACTGCTTGCTAGGTGGGAGAGGGGATAGCGGGAAGAAGGGGGAAATTTGAGGCAGGGGGTTATGCAGGGGTCAATGTTGGAAAAATTACCCATGAATATACTTTGTGAATAAAAAACTTTAATAAAAAAAAAAGAAAAAAAAGAGTGCTTTAAATTTAGAAACTAGTCAAATATAAGATGTTATCTGTCAAGGAAAGTTAATAAGCTAGGGGGGTTGACAACAACAACTAGGAGAAAAGCAAATGCATGACAATCTTTATCATATCTGTAATTTGCTAATAATCCATAAAAACAGCTAACAGCCTTCTAAATTATTTCTTCAAATAAAGCAAAAAGTAAGCAAAAGGGACATTGCTTCTGCCAGATATCATCTGGTATAGTGCTACACTGTAATATATCAAAAGGCAACAGAAAGACACAAGTATATGTAATGTGCAACAATGTTGAATTGGGCCTAGAACAGTACTGGAATTTGGAGTCAGGGAGACCTGAGGCCATAATCTCTCTGGGCTTCAACTTTTTAGATTGGGGATAAAAACATTTTTAGTACATATAACCTATATCAGATTGCTTGCTGTCTTGGAGAGAAGAGAGGTAAGGAGAAAAAATTGGGAATTCAAAATCTTACAAAAATTAATGTTGAAAACTATCTTTACATGTAATTGGAAAAATAAATACTATTGATAAGAAAGTTAAAAAAAAAAAAAAAGACACCTGTAGTACTTACCTCACAAGACAGTAGTGAGGTTAAAATGAAAAGGTATATGTGAAACACTCTGTAAATTATCAAGGGCTATATTTATGTCAGCTAACAGAAGACATTAGCAATCACATATGAGTGCAAATGGAGATGGGCTGGTCATGTGAGCACAAAGAATGACAGAGATTATCCTCCTGCAAGATGTATGAATCAATGAAAAAGCATTAGAAATGCTTACTATATGCAAAGCACTGAGTTAAGTGCACTGAGGATATATACTGAAAAGCAAGCAAAACCCTGATCTCCAGGAGCTCACATACTAACGTGGAAGACAAAATAAAACAAGATTTTTGGCTACAAGTTAGCTGGAAAGGCTCAGCAGTCCCTAGATCACATCTGCAAAACCTCCTTTCTTTAAAATCATTCCCACACTACATGCCAGCTAGGGGAGAAGGTGGGGGGAAGGAGGGGAAATTTTTGCAACAAAAAGTTATGCAAGGGTCAATGTTGGAAAAATTACTAATGCATATGCTTTGTAAATAAAAAGTTTTAATAAATTTTTTTAAATCATTCCCACAGATAAAAGCATATTCATTTCTGTCTCTGAGTCATCTGACAAGGAAGGCAGGCACCAAGGATCAGGGTAATGAGATCTTTCCTATAACTGTGGCTGCTGAGAAGATAGAGGATATGGCCCCTATAGACAAGTGGAAATCATTCGATCATTGCTCTGTGAGGTTTGTTCCCCTGGAGATCAGCTGTAGGACAGAGGAAGCAGGGATGGTGATCTAATAAATCTTAAAAGAACAACTGGAAGGCCTCTACTGGCCTGGGTGGCTCCTCTGTTGTGGATTTTTGCCAAGGTGTGAAAGAGCATCAGGTGCATAAATCATGGAGTGGTTGTAACCACTCAACCACACATTATAACCACTCACAGCTATAAGATCAGAAATACGTTGAAGTATATGTGGGAAATTAAGATCTGTATGCATGTAGTCAGAATAAACATTTATTCCTAGGAAAATATAGTTATTGCCTGGACAATATGGTGCACTAAGATGAGTGCAGGACAACAAGAGGTCAGGAGGTCGGAATCCTGGCTCTGTTCTTTTTTTATTTTTTTTTATTTTATTTTATTTAATAATAACTTTATATTGACAGAATCCATGCCAGGATAATTTTTTACAACATTATCCCTTGCACTCGCTTCTGTTTCGATTTTTCCCCTCCCTCTCTCTACCCCCTCTTCCCCTAGATGGCAAGCAGTCCTATATATGTTAGATATGTTGCAGTATATCCTAGATACAATATATGTTTGCAGAACCGAACACTTCTCTTGTTGCACAGGGAGAATTGGATTCAGAAGGTAAATATAATTCGGGAAGAAAATCAAAAATGCAAATAGTTCATATTCGTTTCCCAGTGTTCTTTCTTTGGGTGTAGCTGCTTCTGTCCATCATTTATCAATTGAAACTCAGTTAGGTCTCTTTGTCAAAGAAATCCACTTCCATCAGAATACATCCTCATACAATATCGTTGTCGAAGTGTATAATGATCTCCTGGTTCTGCTCATTTCACTTAGCATCAGTTCATGCAAGTCTCTCCAAGCCTCTCTGTATTCATCCTGCTGGTCATTTCTTACAGAACAATAATATTCCATAACATTCATATACCATAATTTACCCAGCCATTCTCCAATTGATGGGCATCCATTCATTTTCCAGTTTCTAGCCATTACAAACAGGGCTGCCACAAACATCTTGGCACATACAGGTCCCCTTCCCCTCTTTAGCATCTCTTTGGGGTATAAGCCCAGTAGTACCTGGCTCTGTTCTTAATCTCTATAAGACACTGGGCCAGTTATTCTCTCCTCTTTAGTTTTCTGGTTTATAAAGTGAAGGAGTTGAACTCAATTATTGATAAGGTTCTGTTAAACATTGGTTTTCAAAATGCCAAATTTGATTATACTCTCAGTCCTGGGGATGAACAAATAACAAGGGAATATAGTCAAGCCTCTTTTTCCCTAGCACAGGAGTAAATGATTTCCTGAGGATTTCTCTGCTAATTACATTGTCCCAAGGAATTTGGAGATTGTTATAAAAAGTGAATGGTGGTGGGGCAGCTAGGTGGCACAGTGGGTAGAGCACCAGCCCTGGAGTCAGGAGGACCTGAGTTCAAATCTGACCTCAGACACTTAACACTTCCTAGCTGTATAACCTTGGGCAAGTCACTTAACCCCAATTGCTTCAGCAAAACAAACAAACAAAAAAAAATGAATGTTGGGGTCAATGATGTATATATTTCAAACTCCCTAGCAAAATGGCTCCCACTCTAATCAGCCAGTTCATAAGATGTAGAAGGAGGTGCAGCTGCTGCGTTTGTTTCTACTGCCTCTGCTCTTGTGACTCCCTAGGATCTTGGGCAAGCATTCATCAAGTCAATGAACCTGAATTCCTTAGTGGACAAAGTAGAAGCATCTTCTAAGGTTTGTCTTGCTTCCTGGTGAGGTAAGACTATGTCAACAGCATAGATGAGGAAGATGAGGAAAACCTAATCAATGTATTCAAGATTTTCTAGATATTGCAAGACAATGCTTTGTTACTGCAGAAAAAATTACCATTGTCTATTCAGAAACCAGAGCAAGTTATCAAAGAAGATGTTTCAGAGATTCAAAAAATCAATTAAGAGAAAAGAAGGAATAATTTAGAAACATTTGGTAAAGATCAGGCAGTGGCAACGGGTACTAGAAAATATTAACATGCAGCATAGAAAACCTACAGTAATAATCAAAGACCATTAAACCTAACCTGAAAAGGTATCAGCTAAAATTCCTGAATCTGTGCATGAAATTTGCTGTCTTCATGCAAAGGGAGTAAACTAGCAATTATCTTCACATACTGTTAATCAAAACTAAAAAATATCTTTCTAAAGGATAGTTCTGGTCATGTTACCTCCCCCTAATCAAAAAATTCCAGTGGTTCCCTATATTACTTCAAGGATCAAAAACAAATCCTCAGGTTAGCATTTAAAGCCTTTCATAACCTATTTCACCCTCACCTTTCCAGTCTTGCTCTCTCAATATACTTTGTGATCTGCTAACATTGGCCTCATAGCTATTCTTTTCACAAGACAATTCATTTCTCAATTCCAAGCATTTTCACTGGTGTCTTCAATGCCCAGAATTTTGGCTTTCTTCAAGCCCCAGCTAAATTTCCAACTTCTACAGGAAGCCCTTCTTGATTCACCTTAATCCTAGTGTCTTCTCTCTGTTGGATATCTTCATTTTATCCTATATACAATTTGCTTGTACACAGTGGTTTCCATGTCATTCAGATATGAGTAATTTCAGAGTGAAAACAGTCTTGCTTTCTTTATATTATTCCCCCTGCTTAGGAACAGTCCCTGATACATAGTAAATACTTAATAAATTAAAACTGAATAACTACATAACATTTAGTTTTGCATAAAACAAAAAAGTAATATAGTCAAAGTTTTTCTTTCTATGTACAGTTTTATGAAATATATTTTTGTAAAACGTTTGAAATGCATATTGCTTTGACAAACTAAGAATAGTGCCTTTAAAAGCAAGTTTAGTCTTTCACTTTTTATCACTTTTGGTTTTGTCTTCTATAAAGTAACTTATCTGGGCACTGGTTTCTGCCATTACATTCACAGATATTAAACTGACCAATCATTTAGAATTTCTTTTCTAGAGTGCTGTTCTAAAATATTTTCATTTGAGAAAATACTTCTGTGTTTAAGTTGGAGGTAAAGCATATAATGGCTTCCCAAATTTATTACAGTACATTTTTTACTTCAATTTCAATCACTAACAACCTCTATGCATGGATTTACATGTATTCAATAATATATATTTGAGTATAATTTGAGATGAAGAAAACTAGCCTGGAAAGCAGATCAAGATGCTCAATCTGTTCCTAGTACTACCTAAGAGGTCTCAGTGTCGCAAGACAAGAATGCTCATAAAGTCAGGTTGCCACATGATTGACAAAGAATATTTATACATACTTGGGGACTCTCTGCAAAGACCCCATGTAAATATATTTTATTATTAAAATCACAAAATAAAGAATAATAAATTCTTTTCCCTCTCAAAAGAAAACAAGGAAACAAGCCCAGAGAGCAAAAAGAACCCACTCATGCTCACACAGGTAGTGAGTAGCAAAGCCATGATTCAAACCTGGGATTTCCTACTGCAAATTATAGGCTCTTACTACTTCATCAGAGATTATTCAGTTTCAGAACAAAAGAGAAACTGTTCCTAAAACATGCTGTGCTTCTGGGAGCCCTAAGTGAAATATCTGAAAAAAAGTACCCATCATACCTCCTTTGTGACCAATGAAGGTCACCACGCAGTTGGCATCCTCTGCTGACCAAATCTTCACCTGTGCATCCATTCCCCCACTCAGAACCACAAGGCCTGATGGGAAAAACCTGCAACAATTCACATCAAATACATGTCCTTCCAGTATTCTCTGGAAAAACAAAAGAAAATGCCATGCTAGTTCTCTTGTCTATCTTTTAATATTTTCTTACCCCCCGTATCTATATGGAAATAAAAATAACAGACCCATTAAAGAAGGGAAAGTATTAAATTGTGGATATCTGAGGGATCTTTGAGTCATCATGAATATGGAGGTAGCAAATAACTTGCTTTCTCTGTTATTGGTTGTCATCAATTTTAATTTTTTAACTTGATGTGTTTCCATCTGAGTTCTCTTTGAACATCTTGAGTCTCAAAGGTTATGAGAGCATAGTGCAAGCTCTAGCACATCCCACCAAGCAGAAAAGACTTGGAAGACAGACCCAGCAACAGTCTCTGTGCCATCTGCCATCTTAGGACCTGCTTAGCTAAGTTTGAAGAGACTCTTCACCAGGTAAGCCACAGGGTAATGAATTTTTTAAGGTCATAGATCAATCTGCCAACTAAGACAAAGAACTTCAATCTCCTCTAATGGAAGGAATATTCATGCAGATGAAATCAGGCATACTTGGAAGTACTAAAACAGAAATGAATTAAAATCTGCCTCCAGGGCTGATCCTAAGAACTGTTGAGACTTGGGAGAGCCCAAGTTGGTTCAGATCTGGTGGGGGTTGGGACAAGGTGAGCTTGACTGAAGTCCAGGTAATATTGCCAGAGCAATAGCCTATCCAGTCATCACAAAACTTAATACCTAAAAGGTGTTCACAGTCAAGATGTTGTTTGTTTATTCATTATCTAGTCCTGCTTCTGCATGCTCTGATTTGTGTCTGATGGACCATAAAATGTCCATTAAGAAGCTCTTCAGTTTAATAAATAAGAAAGAAGATCCACTCTCTTTGAGAGAGAATGTTATCACAGAAAGTAGGCTAGAGTGGGAGCTAGAATATATGAGGTTTGTATTTGGAGTTAACACTGGAGACACAAGGAGTCTTAAGCAAGACTTCTCTGAGCTTCCACTTCTTTATCTGTAAAAAATGGGTATAATATCTGTGTCACTTACCTCATAGAGGTATTGTGAGTAAAGAAAATAAACCTTCGTATACTATATAAATATGATCTATTATTATTAGGAAATATAGAAAAGTGGAAATAAAACTGAATTGGGAGACAAGAGCTAAAACTGATTCCTAACTGTGGTACTTATTACCTGTGTGACCTTGGTTAGTTCATTTTACTCTGGGCCTTAGTTTCATTTTCTATAATGTTGTTAATATTATTATTACAACTGAAGATAATTATACCAGCATCCTTCGAATATGATTTAAGTAGAGCTACCCCTCTAGCCTCACTCCCCTCATGCGGCTGCCACTACTATCAGCAATAATTCATAATTGCTTCTTGAACTACTGTTAGGCAACAATTGGTTCATTCACATACTCTGAGCTCTCCATTAGCTGCCTGCCAGATTTTCATGGTTCCATCAGTACTGGTGGATACTCCAAGACCTCCTCCACTAGAAATGTCCAGGCATGTTATCTGTTCAGAAACAAAATACTTCAGGTTACAAATTTTAATGTGTTCCATTGCATATGACACAGGACATTGTGCCTGATTTTCCAACATCTTCCAGAGCTATATCAATGCATTCATATAACTAAGTACTGTCCCTCCTTTCCCTACTTATTAACTAAATCCTTATCATCCAGGGGCTTGGTAGGATGCTGCCACCTCCTCAAATAGTTAACAATCATTCATTAGGTGTCACTTGTGTACACAATTAAGTACTAGGAAAACAAAGATGGCAAATGACCCAGTATCAGTCTTCGAGGAGCACACAATGAGTAATGGAGATAAGATATCTAAACAAATTCAGCCTAAAGAAAGTGCTTCCTAACACATCTGCACTCTCTTCAGTTAAATCTTCCAACTCCAATGTGTAGGCCATTGATCTCTTGCTATCATCCTTTAAAAAAAAAAAAGAAAAAAAGAAAGAAAGAAAGAAACCTTTCTATTGTTGTAGTAAAAGAATCCATCAATCAATAAGCATTATTAAAATGTATACTCTGTGCCAAACATCAGGAGCAGCTTGAGGGCTACAAATACAAAATATGAAACAATCCCTATTGTGAAGACATATGAGTATATAAAAAATGAATATAAAAAGAATTACTATAAATAAATACATAGTAATTTAATACAAACTAATCTAAGGACATGAGTTAATGGTCAGGAGAAATTAGGGAAGGCTTCATGGAGACCATAGTGCCTGAGCTGCATCTTGAAGCCAAGGTGAGGAGAGAAAACATTCTAGATATCAGGATGACTAGTGCAAAGGCACAGAGATGAGCGGTAGAGTTTCATGTGAAGAACAAATGAGAGGCCAGTTTGGCTGGAATGCATAATGTGGAAGAGAGAATTTCAGGAGTTGCTATGCTGCATCAGGGACAAGTGACCACTCAGAATCAGAAAGTTTAAAAAACAGCGTCCTTTTACCAAAATCATATTTTAGTCCTTTCAAGTAGAAACAATTCTCAAAACAATTTAAAAACAGTTTAGAGGATTAAACCTAAAACATGTAGATTAAAAAAGTAATCAACCAAGAAGATTCCAAGTCTTAGGAGCTTCCTACCAAAATGTCAAAAATTATTTTTATACTTATCCTGCCCAAGGGCTTCTAGGTGGGTCTTAAATCAACCTATCCACAGACAAAGTGAAAACAAATGCCCCACGTCTATACTTTTTTAATATAATTTTCTTGCTTATAGGAAGAAAATCCAGTTCATGTTGTGAGAATAGAGAGATTTAACTCAGATCTCTCCAGTTTCTGGCCCATAATATTCTTTCTCCAACTCCTGGTCAATACCAAAGGCAAGAGGTCAGGGTCACAAAAGCCAACTTAATAACACACAACACCCACTTTCTCATACATAGCTAAAGAGGAAGCATCAAAATAACAAAAAAGGACCCTATCTTCTGTTGCTGGCTCTACTTCTGACCTGCCCTGTTGAACAGAATCTGCCCCAATCTGCATATCCCTGATTAATGAGGATTGTAACAAGCAAGAAAATTATTGTATGGACTTGGGGCAGTTGGAGTTAATTTTGACCCTAGTTGGATCATTCTACAGCCAAACTGGGGATCTTTTGGGCAAGATGAGAACAAAAGCTGTTTTTAAGATTTTTGCAAGAAGTTCCTGAGATCTTAGGGTCCTCTTGCCGACTAATTTTTTTCAGCCTTCTTTCTGCAGTGCTTGTGTATTTTTATCTTCTAGACTGCTTAAGAATTGCTCAATACAATTTTAGTAAAAATACTTCCCACTAAGTAGTCCCTTGTATCAGATGCAGGAGAGTTAGGACATTTAGCCTGTTAGCAAAAATAGCATGTCAATAACCTGGGCTTTTGTTCCTTTGGCTATTCAGACTTAAGGATAACTGCAATAACTTTTAAAGAAACATTCACCAAACATCACCAAACAAGGGGTATTGTTTAATGAGACTAAAAAGATAGAATGCCAGGTTTTAAAGGATATTAAAAAGTTAGAGAAAGTTTATTATTTTTTTCTCAAAGGCAATATGGAGCTCCTGGAATTGAGTAGAAAATCATTGTTTATATCTGTTTTTAAGAAAAATCACTTTTGGGGCAGCTAGGAAGCACAGTGGATAGAGCACTAGCTCTGAAGTCAGGAGGACCTGAGTTCAAATATGACGTCAGACACGTAACACTTCCTAGCTGTGAGACCCTGGGCAACTGCCTCAGCCAAAAAAAAAAAAAAAAAAACCTCTTTGGCAAAAGTGTTTAAGAAGGGTCAGAATGAGAGAAAACTTGAGAAAGAAATCTTTGAGGCAAGGGGTGATAAGGGCCAGAATTAAAGGTGATAGGTGCAAACAAAGAAAAGAGGGACCGGATTCCAGAGTTGTGAAGATACAAAATTTGGCAATATTTGACAAATGATTAACATGTAGAGTTAAGAAGGGTGAGGTTATTTTGAGATTAGCAACCTAAGACAATGGAATGACAATGGTGCCTTGAATAGAAATGATGAAGTCTGAAGAAGGAAGAGTTAGTTCATTTTTGGACTTGCTAATTTTGAGACATATCTCAAGTATCCAATTTGAAAAGTCTATTATAAACCATTGGTTATGTGTGACTAAAACTTAGAGGGCACCCCAATTGCTAATTTTGAGACATGTGTCTAAAGCAACTCTTTGAACTCAACTCTTCCTGACTACTGCTCCATCTACCTTTTTTTTTTGAGTCTCTGAGCAACTTGAATATTTCTAGTCTTTTACCAGATCTCTCATGACCTTATGCAACGACCTTCTCTTCTCTTTATCCTTGCCTATTTCCTTGACTAGACTTTAACCTTAATTCTAATCTCCATAATAAACCTCTTTTGTCAATCTAGGTTTTTCAGGTCTGTAAATTCCTTTACAGGGGACTCTTGCGCCACCATTAGACCTCATTTAACTCCTGACCACCAGAAACCCTAATTTCATTTGGGTATCCCAAATCTAAACCTCATCATTAAGAGATTACTAAGAACTCTGGAGAGAGCAGTTTTAATTGAGTGAATCAACTAGAAATCAGAATTGAAAAGAGCCAAGGAGGCCCAAATGAAAGGAAACATGTAAAGACAGCCAGTATAGACTGGAAAGAAACCAGGAAAGAAACTAAACTGTCACAAGGGCTAATCTCTTTGAGCTTCACTTTTCTCATCTGTAAATCAGGGATAATGATATGAATGCCTAAGGTAAAAGGGATGGAGGATGGGAGCTGCACTTGAGAAGATAAGTTCAGATCAGACCTCAGCCACCAACTATACAACTGAAGCTAATACACATTTGTGAGGGGCTACTGATAAGGGAATAATTTTCAGAATCAGATGTGTAGGGTCAGATTAGTACCTAATTAATAAAGAGAAAAAATCAGAACGGTAGCTATTACAACTTTAACCTGATTGTTTTAAATACACTATTGAGTCTGAAAATGGGAAATGGATAAAAATAAATACTGATTCTGATTATCATCATTTCTTTGGGAATCCTTAAGGATTTTAACTCCTCTGGGGAGTTTAAAGGGAGTGTAAAGCAACTTCCTCAAAAAGGGCCCCAAAACTCCCACAATTTGATTTCCTTGCCAAGTGAGGGAGAAGACATGGGAACTAAGAGCTACAGTAATTTGAGATACAAGTTTCAGACTGAATTAAGATTTTGGTGTAAGAATATTACACCTTCCTCCCAAACAAACAAACCCAGAAGCATCAAAGAAAATTATTTTTTTAAAAATCCATATAAATCCAGAATCACAAAAAAGCCAAGTTCATACACAATTCAAAATGCTAAGGAGTAAATGAATCAATTTCAGTGCCAGGAGCATTGAAAATTGAACCAGAAAACAAACAAGATATCTCAGAAGACATGCACAAATAGATAATATTCAAAGAAATTAAGAAATTTATTGATTTAGATAGCAACATCAAAGGTCTTAGGGGAGCTGAGCTCTCTCTCTTTCATAAAAAGAAGGGCACCAGAATAGAAAATCAAGAAATGCAAAGAGAAACAAGTTCCTTTATCTAGCCTCAGATTACATAAAAAGATAAGGGGAAGCATGGTCCCACAAGGGAAACCAGCATACATATAAGTTAACAAGCTAAAAGCCTGTCAGCATTCTGATCAGTGTATTCTAGGGGCATCTGAAGCCTGGCTCATAGAAGTCCAAAGTGTTCTGAGAGAGAATCCCTAGGGGCATTGGAAACCCAGATTTTTAAGCATGGACTTGAGGCTGAAAGAGTTCAAACTATGAGAGGACAGACCTTTGACCTACAAGATATTTGGTGAGCATGAAGATTGCAATGTTCTGAATTGGGATGATACACATTAGCTTGAAATCCACAATGATTCTGAGTGCAGGCACATGCATAAAGCAAAAGCTAGTAACAGGAGTCCAGGAAATGAGAGTCAGCACTAGACAAGGATTACCCTGTCCAAGAATGAAGGAAGAGGACAGCCCAGCCTTATATAAAGCAGAAATTGAGGAAACTTTGTTCACAACCATGCAATAATGATACTTCTGAAATCAGACCCAGAAGAGAGTTGTTTACCTCAGTCACATCAGCTACTAAACTTACTTCCCATTAATATCCCAAAGAAGGCTACAGTCTGGCCTGGGGAAACTTTGTGTGACCATGTGGCATCTAACACAGAAAACAGCAGAACAATTCATTTAAGATTATAAAATTTAGAGCTATAAGAAATAAAGTCTTCTGGTCCAAATCCCTTATTTTCGAACTGAGCCACTGAGAACTGACATAAGCCTCAGGGACACATAGCTAAATAGTATCAAAATCTGATTCCCAATGTCTTCCTCCTCCAACACATATTCTATTTCCAGTAACAGCTTCATATATAAGACAAAGAAATCAGTTTTCATCAATTATAAATACATCTATAACATCTCACTAGTAAAAATGAAAAATTCCAATATTTTTATATTCTTCTTTTCGTTCAGTCAAATACTTACACTCTTTGCATGAATTCTGGAAAATGTGGTATGTGGTGCCAAAAATTTGGAAGAAGCATTTTCCTTTGGACATGAAATGTGAATGCTTTTCTAAAGGAGGAGGGAAAAGAAAATCCTATCAATAAAGCAATTCTAGTATAATTTATGTTTCATTAACAAAATATTTAGACGTCTATTTATAGGAAAATTTGCCCTTTTAAAGTCTCCACATTCTAGTCCTTCCTCACAAGCATGTATGCACGTGTCTACACATGCACACACAAACACACACTCTCTTTCTCACACAAGTGGCAATCCCTCACCATAATTTATCATATTTTTCACTATGGCAGAGGGCTGCTAAATCAATTTGCATAATGAAGACTATTATCTTCCCCAAACACTGCTATAGCTGCTCTGTTGGCAAACAATGAATGTTAACAAGCACAATCTCAATAAACCTCAGGGATAAGTTTCATAACCCTCTGCCAAAATAAAAAGACAGTGGAAACAGCAGCATGGCCTCAAAATGGATTCATGCCAAGCAGACACATGATATACTACAACCTAAGGGGGCTCTGTCTTTTGTCTATTCTGATCTTAGTCATGTTAGGAGAATCAAAGCACCAAAAAGATCAGAAAATCAGCATTGAAAAAGACTTTAGAATCATCTCATTTTATAGAAACTGAGGTTTAGCTAGATGAAAAGACTTATCCAAGGTCACACAAGTGGTAGCATAACAGAACAAAGATTGAACCTTAGTTTTCAGTCTCCAAATTCAATCAAGAACAACCAAAGCAAAGAAAGCATGGCTTCATATGAGAACTTCACCCATATCAAGCCTAGGCATTTACCGGCTGCAAATACTAATAATGAAAAAAAAACTACATATTTTATTCTCCACCCCATACTCATTACTGATTGTAAATGAGATCTGATTATTCTGGTAAAATCTAAAGGGATATGTGATCACAGGAGAAACAATAATAAAATTATCCTAATAAATGAAGCATAATTTTGAAAATTACCTGGTTATAGTACACACATAACAAATGCAATAACCTAAAGATAGTACAGTTATAAAAAATTGAAATCAAAGACATTATATGTATCAGAAGACACAATAGCCTACCTTACTAATTTCATTCACAACAAATCCTTCTGAAGCTGTAATTTCTGGAATTCCACTGGAATCAATTCCCTGACAAGTTAATTTGCCATATAAAGTCGGTTTCCCTGCAACACAAATAAATAAAAAGTTTCTTAAACCATTAGGATTGAACATGTTTGATCCTGAAGACCCAATCTTGATATCTGGAAAGGCAGGGAAGGATCTGGCCAGAAGACAGGCAGGATATGGGGTTAAAAGGCACAGGAGTAGGACATGGACGACTAACTGGCCTGGAAAGATGGGAATAGATAGATGTAAGACACAGTTCATTCAACAAACATTTATTAAAATGTTAAAAACAAAACAAAACAAAAACATGTTTCAATGGAAATAGCACTAGAGGTATCATAGGAAGATAGGAGTTTAATTCCCAACTCAAGACATTTAGGTATGACTTCTCAAGTCCTAGAAACTTTTAAAAGAATGGTGATACTGAAGAGGGGAGTCCTGAAACTCACTCACTCACTCTCTCTCTCTCTTGGACTTTGAGGGTAAAGCTTGGGAAACTGCCTCTCCCCTGAGAGACCCGCCCCAGGGAAGCAAGTGGTTTCATTCTGTTATCTGGGTGGGAATAGTTGAGTCCAAGAGCACTCCTACTTAGCCAGAGCTGGAAATCTAGATTTCTATCCAACTCTTGAATTGGAGATTAATCCAGGAACACTCATTCAAATGGAAAATTTCTATTCAATCCCGAAAATCTGTCTGATTCCAACTCAAATTGTCCATCAGCTCCCAGCCAAAGTTTCAATTATAAAAAGAGGCAACTTGGGGCTCATTCCTTGCAGAGGGCCTAATCATGCCAAAGAACCTCTCTCTCCCCTTAGCATAGCTGCAACCCTCTGCCCTCTGAAAAGATACTCTCTTTTCAGCATTATTCCCTCTTTATCTCTTTTATCTATTTCTCTAACAGGACCCTATTCACTTTCTCTGCTAGGAGGATTTCTCTGCTCCCACCCCCCACCAAAAGCTGACCTCTCAGTTCTAATAATAAACTTCTTTTGCTAGTTTAACTTTTTGGGTTAGATTTACGAAGGACCTGCGCCTGCCCTGAGCCAAATCTCATCAATACTATTATTGGAAATAGAAAGCCAGGAGAGATAACAATATCATGAAATAAGTGGCCTCAAGACGTTCAAACAGAACTATCCAAAAGGTAATTGACAAGTTCGTTGACATGGAACTGCTGAGAATGAGAAACAGACATACAGATTTGGAGAACACTCTCAAAAATGTTATCATTAGGGACAGCTGGATGGTGCAATGGACAGAGCACCAGCTCTGAAGTCAGGAAGACCTGAGTTCAAATCAGATCTCAGATACTCAATACTCCCTAGCTGTGTGACTCTGGGCAAGTCACTTAACCCCAATTGCCTCAGCAAAAAAAAAATTAAAAAAACAAACAAACAAAAAATGTTATCATTGAAGTCATAGGACTATCTAAAACTTATGAGCTGTTTTTGTTGAAAGAAAAGTAAGGACCAAGGGATACAGAATAAAGCACACATTATCAGACATTAATGTGATAATAGTTTGGTTTGCTTAACTATTTTCACTTTATTATATTTAAAGATTCTATTTTTGTGGTTAGAGAGGTTACTGGGACATATGTTAAAAAAAAAAAAAGCATCCATAAAACATTTTTTAAAAAGAAAAAATAATGCTTATGGGCTGACTAAAAAGCACAAGTAACAACTCTTTGAATCAGCCCTCTGATGTCCAGCAAGAGACTTTGGATATCATCAATATAATATGGGCAGTGAAGGACAATTGGGGAGCCTCTGAGGAATTCAATAGCAACAGTGAAAAAGAGGATTAGCTCATTAGGGAACCTAGAGGGAGCTGAGTGGTTGCATTTGAGAACTAGAATATCTTGCTATTTGAGGAAAGAGTAATGCTGAGAATATTCATAGGCATTACCTGGAGGATGACAGCTGAGCCAGGCTTCCCCTTCATTCCTCCTGTGAAGAGACATAGTAGCCTCATTAGCTTAGTATTAAGGGATATCAGAGGAAGAAGTAGAAGAATTATAGAATTTCAAAG
This sequence comes from Antechinus flavipes, assembly GCF_016432865.1. Classification (NCBI taxonomy): domain Eukaryota; kingdom Metazoa; phylum Chordata; class Mammalia; order Dasyuromorphia; family Dasyuridae; genus Antechinus; species Antechinus flavipes. Next base: position 521,109,922 of record NC_067400.1, read on the forward strand.
AAAATATTCTCTAATTTCCTTTCAGGAAGAAGTGATTATATCCTAACCTCCAATATCTCAGGAGCAAATCAGATTTTTCATATACTATCATACTCTAATTTGTATTAATTTTGAGTAAATCTTATCTACAGATACTAGGAAATAAGCTTCCTGACATTTCATACCTCCCTTAATCTTTGTATAACCCACACAGTCTAGCGCGGAATATAATCAAATCGAATCCCCTCTGTAGCATTACAGAAAAAGTCATCGAATCTTCTTCTTGATATCAGTTCACTTTCTCACAAGGTAAGTGTTTTATTATCTGAGCAAAAAAAAATTTATTCACAAAGAACTGAAAAATATCTATTGGACTTCAAAATTAAACAAATCCATTTAAGGAGTTTAAAGATCCTTCAGATACCTAAAGAGAACTATCATTAACTAATTCTTACCTAAGCTAAATAGAGAGATTCAAAAATTTAACTTTATCCCTAGCTCCTCAATCTCCTTTATCCCACATAATCCAGTTTGCCAAATTCTATCTCTATATCTTCACTTTTCTCCATCTCTCTACTCACATACTCAACAACCTAAAAATTCAGGCCCTCATCATCTTCCCCTAGAACTATTGCAATTGTCATCTAATTGCTCTTAAGCCTATCTAAATTCCAATCCAGCTTCCACATGGTGATTTTCCTAAAGGAGGAGTCACCATCTTAAGCAATAAGATATAGGCACTCTTCTCCTCCAAGGTTACTTTGTATATGTTTTATATGCCTATGTAAGTGAAGAGAGGCAACTGTTTGTATTACATTAGCATATTGCTGACAGGAGTGAAGTCTGAAACTAGATTGGGGTCTCAGACTCTGAAAAGGCTAGGAAAGAGAATACTTTCCCAGACAAGCCTTTTCCAAGTTAAATGGGGTCATTCAATTGGAGATCTTGGTCAAATCACCCTTCATTGATCTTTTAGGGGTGGCCCGATCTCCTTCAGGAAATTCCAGACTGATTAAATTGGAGATTTTGGTCTGATAATCAGCTCAAACTGCCCCCCCCCCCCAATCCCCAGGCCAGGATTTGCTGATAACACTGGGCTCTATTTACACACTCTTTGCAAATCTCCTCATTAGGAATTTGTCCATTAAGAGAATTCCTTCTTAGTGAACAATAAAACTTCCTTTTGCCACAGATTTCTGTTCCCTAATTTCCCTAATTCAAATTCTTTTGCATTTGGACCTGCATCTTTGCCCAGAGGGGATCTCTCCCCCTTATTCCCACACTTCATCACTGCCAATGTAAGTGAACTTCTCTATCATTCAAAACTACACTGTTTGCTATACTCAATAGTTCTGCATATGGAAAGTATGATGCTGATGGAACACCTGTTTTATCTTAGAGTTAATTGTTCTGGGGTGTCAAGATCAAATAGAAACAGGACCATATAACCATGTAAGCATTTCTGTAGGCTGCATAACTTAGAAAAATATGTTAATATTATCCCGATTTTATTGTATTTTTATTTTGTTAAATATTTTCCAATTATATTTAATCTGTTATATATATATATATATACACACACACACAGGCCATCTCTGTCTCAGGCTTGTCTTTGTATGCCTAGCACTTAGCATATGACAGATAATAAATATTGTTTGCCTGCTAGGTTCTTTCAGCCAATCCTTGAATAGCCTTGTCTCCAAGTCTGGGGCCATCCTCTTCACCTTCCTGTGGCCACACTATATGGCTTATCAAAGCTGCTCCTGGAATACCCAGAACTTGGTTGGTTGGTTGTCATGCTTTCCTCTTATAGAGGATCAAAATGACATCACTAAGTTAGAGTTGAGTTACAGTGTGTCTGACTGGCTGATCAGACCAATACGAGCTCCAAATGCTCTGCCACAAGTTGAATACAAATAGTCCATGTTCACTTTGCACATCTCTCATTTCTTTTGAGCTAAATTCTGTTTCACTCATAGAACACAGCACCTTCTCTGATTGAAGGCATACCATACCGGGCAATCCTGTGTCAGTGTCTCTCATGTCATACAATCAATTTTAAAGTTCTTGAGAGACTTTAAGAGTGTCCTTATATTGCTTTTTCTGACCACCTGTTAAGTGCTTGCCCAGGTTGAGTTCTCCATAAAAATCTTTTTGTTTGGCAAACAATGTGGTCAGCCCAACAGAGTTATGTTCTCTGCAGTAGAGATTGAATCCTTGGTAGTTTAGTTTGAGAAAGGACTTCCGAGAATGGCATTTCATCCTGCAAAGTGATTTTCAGAATTTTCCAAAGACAATTCAAATGGAAATGATTCAGTCTTCATGACGTACTGTCCCAAGTTTCATAGGCACAACTTTGTAGACCTTCAATTCGGCACTCTAATACCTTTTCTCACCCACACTTTCTTTCAGAAGCTCCCCAACACTGAGCTAGCTGCGGTAATGTGTGTGTCAATCTTATTATCAATGTGCACAACCCTGGAAAGTATACTGCCAATGTAAGTGAACTTATCTATCACATTCAAAACTTCTCTGTTTGTGCTAATCAATAGTTCTACATATGGAAAGTGTGGTACTGACTGGTGGAGCACCTGTTTTATCTTAGTGTTAATTGTTAGACCAAAAATTAGCACAAGCAACAGAGAATCCAACCATAATTTGTAGCACTTCAGTTTCAAAGGTTACATCCAACACACAATCATCTGCAAACAAAAAGTCAAGCACCAACACTCCTTCCACTGTAGTCTTGGCTTGTAGACTTTTCAACTTAAGGACTAAACATAATTAATACTTTAGCATAAAAACTTGGCAAGACACCAGGACTCTCATCTCCCTCCATCAAACTAGACACCATGTTTCTTATTTATAAGGTCTTAACATTTTTGGCTGTCATTGCTAAATTAGAGTGAATTTATAATCTAAAACTTAAGTTTTTTTTTCAAAATGAACTATTGTCAAGTTCCTTGAGGAAAAGAGCTGTTTCAGTTTTGTCTTTGTATCCTCAGTACCTGGCAGACTAGATGTTAATAAAAGCTGACTAATCAATCAAAATTTTATTGTGCCTAGTGCATGAACTCACAAAAGCGTTTTCATGACACTTTCTACACAATTCTGTAAGATACAGTACAAGAACACAGATTATTAGTTCCCCTTGATGGAGATGTAAATTGAGAGTGGGGTCTTACAACTAATACTGCATGAAACTTTACAGTCAAACTTGATTGATGAGTTCTGCTGAACAAAATTTTTTCCCTTTCTCTTTAAATTTTGGTTACAATGGATGGCTCAGTAACATAAATACGATGACTTGAAAAATATTAACAAGAATTAAAATCTTCATCCATTCTTAATAATAATACGCTGCAAGGCCAAAATTCAAATCTTCATCTTGGCTCCAAAGCCACTGAACCATTGCTGCCTCTCAACTCGACCCTGTCAAATACTTGGCCGAAATTCAAGAACACTTCGTCTACAACTTTCCCAAAGCTACCAGCAACCGAAGTGAGTTTGGCCTGGCACGGCCTGATTTCACTAAAGCTCCGCAAGCTCCTAGGGATCGCCGCTGTCCGAGCTAGACAAGTCCGGCCCGGTCACGTGAGATCGGGGCTGAGTGAATGCGGTCTCCCCAGGACCCTCGCCCAGCCCCAGCCCCAGTCCTGCGGTAGGCACTTCATAAAAGCCGCTGGGATTGAAGAGAATGACAAGTGTGAGTTTACACACCCAAAACCCTCCCCTCTCCCTTCTAGATCCAGAATGACCCTATTCTCTCAGGCTAAATGACAAATCAGGGTAGGGCTAGTCCCTCAGCAAAGGCGGAGCCTGTCCCGGAGGGGAAATCACCTGAGAGCTTTAGCCCAGTCGCTCTGAATCCTCATAGGCGCCGCCATCTTGTCCCCGCCCCTTTCCCTTTCCTTCCTTTCTTTGCCGGAAGTGGAGCCTCATGAGCCGGATGCGGAAATTCAGAAGGAGATCCGGGAGGATAAGCAGGCCGGAAGGAGGGTGGGAAAAGAAGGAGGGGGAAAAAGGAAAGGAGGAGGGGGTAAGAAGAGGCTAGGGGGAAGGAAGGAAGGAGGGAGAAAAGGAGGAAGGGAAAGGAATGGAAAATGGTGGAGAGGGGCGGGGCAAGGGCCGGAAATCAGCCAATGGTAGAGCAGCTCTGGCGCGAGCTCCGCGGGCACTTGGAATCTGGACTAGGAAGGCGCGGAGTAAGACGAAGGCGCGAGATCGCGCGCGATACGTAGACGCGGGGGCGAGCCCGTTTTCGTTCGGTAGGTGAGCGCTTGCGCGCCGATGTTCCCAGACCCTGGGAAAGTAGGGAGAGGAGGTAGATTGTCGGGGCGGAGATGGCTTGCAGCTGAGATTGGAGCGTAGCTGAATGTTCTTGGGGCCCTGCACCCTTCCAAGCCCACCTTGTTCAGGAAGCCCAGCCCTGTGCGCTGGAGGCCGTTAGGTCATTGAAACCACTCCCTCCCCTAATGAGGGCCAGTTCATTGTAGTAAGCCCTTCATAAATGCTGTTAAGTTAAAGATGAACCTCATTTTATAAAAGGTAAGGCACTTGTTCAGGGCCTACGGCTCCGAACAGGAATTAGACCCCAGGGTCCCGACTTCCGGCCAGGAGGGAGCAAAGCGGCACAGATTGAGCAAGGCCTGGAGTCAGAGTGGGGGACCCTGGGCAGGTCACCTCACCTCTGGTTCTGTTTCCTCATCCGTAAAATGAGGATAGCAACTACTTCCCAGGGCTATTTTGAGAATCAACTATTATTTGTAAAGTGCCTGGCACATAAGAAGGTTTTCTGTGTGTGTGCACGCATGTATATGTATATATGAGTATGTATGTTAAGTCTACATGGTTATATGTGGATACATGCTATAATAATTTTATTATATTTAAAAAGAAAAAAAGCAGTATCCCTGGCAGAACCCGAGAAGCCTGCTCAAGGGTCATCCTAGGAAAGCATAGAACAGGAGCAATGTGTGGAACTTAACGGGTGGGGGGGGGGGGGCACCTTTCCTCTCAAGTCCTAAAGTGGGAGCCACCCTATAGTGGAACAGGCTGCCCTGGATTCCCAGGCACTGGGAAGTGTTCCAGCAGAAAATGAATGACTGCATGAGATTGTGGAGGTAATTTTTGCCTTAGGAAATAGGTTGCTCTGGATGCCTAGTGGAGCTAGAAAGAACACGAGAGCCAGACAAATCTATTTAGTCTAATCCCCTTATTTTGCTGAACAGGGACTTGCTTGAAGTCACTAAACTCTTCAGAAAAATTGTTGTTAAGCAGTTTCTGTAGACAAAGGAAATGGTGCTAAGTGGTAAGGGTAAAAAATGAAAAATGATAATCCAATCTCTCAAGGAATTAATAAGCTTGGGGTTCAGTAGAGGGGAATGATAATGTACAGAGGTACAAAGTACAATGTGAGATCTAGACAAAGCATCCCAGGAAAATTTGAGAAGGAAGTTTGGAGATTGAGGAAGGACTCTGAATGGGAAAAGAAAGGGAAGGGAGCAAACATTTATTATGTACCTACTATATGCCAGATACCATGCTAAGTATTTTCCAATATTGTTTCATAAGCCTCACAACATCCCTGGCAGGTAATTGCTATTATTAGCCCCATTTTACAGTTGAGGAAATGAAATGGCAGATAGAAGTTAAGTCACTATTAAGTAATTAGTTCAGATTTGAACTCCATTCTTTCTGACTTCAGGCCCCACAGTCTTTCCACTTTGCCACCCAGCTGCTTCATGATGGCAAGAATTATGAGACTACATTTCTGTCATAGAAAGCTATTCAAGTACAGGGGCAAGAAAAAGCAGGTTTGAGATCAATTAAGCAACAAGCTTTTATTAAAGGCTTGCTGTGTACTAGGCTTTGCCCTACAAAAAAGGGTAAAACTTGAACATAGAGTATACACAGGGGAGGAATGTCCAGTAATGATGAAAAGGTAGGTTGGAAACAATACTATATGAAAATCAGTTCTGATGGACCTGGCCATCTTCAGCAATGAGATGAACCAAATCATTTCCAAGGGAGCAGTAATGAACTGAACCAGCTATACCCAGTGAAAGAACTCTGGGAGATGACTAAGAACCATTACATTGAATTCCCAATCCCTATATTTTTGCCCGCCTGTATTTTTGATTTCCTTCACAGGCAATTGTACACTATTTCAGAGTCTGATTCTTTTTGTACAGCAAAATAACAGTTTGGTCATGTATACTTATTGTGTATCTAATTTATACTTTAATATATTTAACATCAACTGGTCATCCTGCTATCTAGGGGAGGGGGTGGGGGAAAGGAGGGGAAAAATTGGAACAAATGGTTTGGCAATTGTCAATGCTGTAAAATTACTCATACATATAACTTGTAAATAAAAAGCTATTAATAAAAAAAGAAAAGAAAAGGTAGGTTGGAGCTAGATTGTGAAGAGCCTTAAGTGTTAGGCAAAGGAGTTTGTATTTTCTTCTTGAGGAAATAATGTGAACAGCAAATCAACATGATCAGTCCTGTGCCTTAAGAAGTTTCTTATGGCAGCTACATGAAAGATAAATTGGAAGAGACTAGAAGCTAGGAAACCATTTAACAACTATTAGGATGATCCAGGTAAAAGATGATGAGATCCTCAACTAAGAGAGGGGACAAAAGTGGACAAATGCGAGAGTTGTGGAGAGATGTGCTCTACAGATTTTAATATCTGATAGGAGATGAGGGAGAAGGAACTCAGAAATGACACGCCATATTGGAACCTGAATGGGTGAATGGTGCGATATCTACAGAGAGAAATTGGCAAGTTGACCAGATTTAGAAAGAAAAATGATGCGTTCCATCTTGAATGTATTATGGGACATGTAATAGAGATCTAGCAAGTGACTAAAGACATGGAGGCATTGAAATTGAAGGGATAGAATAGGGCCAGATGTATCAATTTGAGAATTATCTGCAAAGAAAAAAAAATTGAATCCATTGGAGCAGAGACCTTCAGTGGGATAAAAAAAGAAAACAAGGCTAAGGATGGAGTCTTAGAACATTCCCACATTTAGGGGGCTACAATTAAGGACCATAAAGTGTCCTCTCAGGAAAAGGAACTGAGAAGTGATTAGACAGGTTAGAGCATCAAGAAGAGAGGAATATCCCAAAAAGCAAGAGAGTAAGAGGATCCAGACCAGAGTCATAGAATATTGAAGTCCACATGCCCCTATGTTTCTTTAATGCATAAAATAAAGTAGAATTACAAATGAAACCAATTGTATTGAAATCAAGTAATCAGACTCTTTTCCTGTGTTAGGAACCCTTGATTTAGGAGAAGTATGAAGGCTGTAAAATAGTCAATACAAATGCAGAAGGAGGAGCTGAGATTCAATATGAGGTCTCCTGAGTCTCAGTCCAAGATTGAAAAGCAATGTGGGATGAGGAATAGATTTGAATTCATGAAATCCGGGTTCTTAACTTGCTTTTTCACTTAATATATCTGCAACTTTGAACAAGTTACCTTGTTCAAGAAACCTTGAGTTTCTTCGCTAGTAAATTGAGCATAAAAATCCATTCTCCACCCATATCACCACACTATTTTGAAATAACATTTGAGACTTCACAAACTTGAAATGCTTTATGAGTTACTGTTATTTCTCCTTGGAGAATGCTTTTCTCCAGACAATAAGTGAAATAGTCAATGTACTTATGGGAATGGTACCCATGGTGCCAGGTATCAACATAGAGGAAACAGCCCTGGGCTGGAAGCCAGAAGACCTGGCTCCGCCCCTGATTCACTCAATAAACTTGAGTCTCTTTCCCTATATGAGCATCACAACTTACCCATCTCTAACATTGTTTTCCTGAATCCTAAGGTCCTTTCCAGTTGGAAAAGTTTCTTATTCTTCTAAAGCTCAGTTAGCAAGATGTCATCTGCTGCCTCTCGGGGTCACAACTGGACACATTCTCAGTCAGCTGCAGATGAAAACAGTGAGGACCCTGTGGATCAGATGATCTCACGCACAGGTTGCATAGCCTTTCACCATGCTGTGCAGGACTGTATGGCTGAGCACCAAGACTGGAGGAAGTGCCAGGCCCAAGTTAAGGCCTTCAAAGAGTGCATGAGCCAGTACCAGAAGCACAGGCTGGAAGAGCTGCAAAGGAGGCAGAAGCAGATCCCCACTGATGGCTGAGACACCCAGAAAACTAGCCTGAGGAAGGCTAAACACCCATCTAACTCAGGATGACACTTGGGAGCTGGGGAACTAAGAAGATATGGAAGATGCTCCTGGAGAGGAGACAACTCAGAACAGTCAATTTAGTGCAAATTTGCCAATGTGAATTAAGCAGATACTGGGTTAGAATCTACTGCTTAATCCAGGGTTGGAGGGAAGAGAAATGAGGAGGGGAAAATGTGCTAAAGAAACTTCTTTAAGGTCTCCACCCAAGGTTTTGTTCCTGTGCCTAGGACTATATTGATTCTTTGGTAATTTAAATGAAAAATAAATTCATGACCTAAAATGTCAGTTTTACTGGTTCTTTTCAAATATGAAAAATAGAAAATGGGAAGATTATAAATTCCACATTTCATTCATTCTATTTAAAACAGATAAGTCAGATTGTTTGCCTTCATGTAGTTCATGCACAAATAAGGAAAATTCATAATATTCCATGAAAATTGCAGAGAACATAAAACAAGTAATATCTATTATCTATGGAAGAAAAAATTGTTGCTGAAGACAAAATGGAGAATAGGGAAGGCTTCCTGGTAAGGGAAATATTAGAATGGATTTTAAATAATAGGTACATTTGAAGAGCATAAGGGAGGGGGAGGTAATCCAACTTTAGAATCTTATAAAGAAAGAAACACATTTGTAAGAGTTAAATGATTTGCCCAAAATGAAAACAGATTTGAACCCAGGTTCTAAATCTAAATCCTGGGTTTCCATGATTGCATGCTGGCTTTTTAAAGATAAGGACAACAGTTGGATAAAAATATATGTGGGCAAGTACAGGTCATGGTGAAGAAGGTAGAAAATTATCCAGTTAGGCTGGATTTTGGAGTTTGTGAAGTGGATTAACGTGAGATAAGCCAGAAAAATAGATTTGTCCTGATTAGAGGACCTAGAATTAGCCAGATAAAGCTTTTTCAACATTTGTCAGGTAAGGGGGTGCCACTGATGGGTTTTGATTATATCCAACCAATGCCTCAATTTTTATTCTCCTCTCACTTGACACTAAATCATCTGTCCACTAGCTTCTTATTCCCACCATTAATTGAAACTGTTCTCTTTTTTTAAATTTTAGGTTATATATGTATATTCATTTTTTATATATTTCCAGATGAGTTATATTGAGAGAAAAATCAGAACAAAAGGGAAAAACGATGAGAAAGGGGTAAAAAAGGTGAAAATACTATGCTTTGATCCTTATTCAGTCTCCATAGTTTTCTCTCCGGATATAAATGGCATTTTCTGTCCAAAATTTATTGGAATTGCCTTGGATTACTGAATTGTTGAGAAGAGCCAAGTGTATCAGAGTAGATCATCATATAGATTTGCTGTTGCTACAGTGGTTTTTCTGGTTCTGCTCACTTTACTCAGCATCAGTTTATATAAGTCTTTCCAGACTTTTCTGAAATTCTGTTTGATGATCTCTTAAATGCTAAATCTAATGGTTAGAACTTTTGATCCATTTGGAACTTTTTCCCTTCAAGATTTTTCCAATAGTTCTACCTGATATCACTCAGTCTCCTTTATGGATTCCTCATTCATGTTGAAGAAGGGATCTGAACCTTGAAAATCTTCAACTCTGCTTCATTCTGTTATCTAGGTGGAGTTGGTTCAATCCTGAGCTAAAAGAATTTCAACCCTATTCAATTAAAGAAACTCATTCAATTCTACTCAAATTCCAGCTCAAGCTGAAACCCAGCTTGTAGATAGAGCCAACTTGGAACTTCACCCACTACCTCTTTAGCTTATACCCCAAAACTCCTATTATAAAAGAGCCAATCTAAAATGCCATGCTATGCCAAGGAAGCCTCTACCCACTGGAATAATACTCTTTTCCAGTGCTACCCTCTCTTTATCCTCACCTATTTCCCTAATGAGACTTTATGCCTCTTTGTCAGTATTTCTAATCTTATTTCCCAATCCCTATAATAAACCTCTTTTATCAATCTAGGTTTTCGGGTTTGTAAATTCCTTTACAGAGAATCTCTGTGCTGCCAGAAGGGAGTCCCCAAAACTCCCTATCCTTGTGCCAAATCCCAAGGAGGTGCAGGGGAGCCAAACCTCTGCATTTGGTTCCCTGAACCCCAGATCTACCATTAGATCTTATCATTTAACTCCCTGACCACCAGAAACCCTAATCTCATTTTGGTTCCCTAAATCTAGACCTTATCAAAGGGAACCCCAAAACGTAAACCTCATCATATTTTTGGTTCCCACACTGGGAGCCCTGAAAACTAGACTTCACCTCATCAGTGTCATACCCACTAAACAGGAGTTTTATGTTCTGTCTCCTATGGGGATATTATCAGCTCCATTGATTCAATTATCTCGATGCAAGTGCTGCTCACATATAGTTATCCATCCCTAATGTCTCTTGAACTCCAGTCTCATACCTGGCCTATAAATATCTTAAACTGCCTATAGGTATCTTAAACTCTATATATCTAAAATGGAACACATCTTTCCCCTCAAACTCTCCTCCTTCAGACTTCCCTATTCATTATGCAGAATCACAAGATCTTCATCTATCTTACATTCCTGCACATATCCAATCTGCTGCCAAATCTTATTTCTGCTTTTTCATATACATCCTCTTCATCAATTCATGAAACCTTCATCACTTCTAAATTATTACATGTAGACAAACAAAATTAAATTATTATAATTATCTTCTAGTAATCAATTCTGATGGCTTTTTTTCAACAAGGTGATTCAGGCCAGTTCCAATGAAAGTGTGATGGAGAGAGCTATCTGCACCCAAAGAGAAGACTAAATGTGGATCACAACATAGCATTTTCACTTTTTGTTGTTGTTTGCTTGATTTTTGTTTTCTTTCTCATTTTTTTCCCTTTGTGGTCTGATTTTTCTTGTGCAGCAAAAAAATTGGAAATATGTATAGAAGAATGCACATATTTAACAATGATTACTTGCTGTCTGGGGGAGAGGATGGTAGAAGGGCAGAGAAGAAATTTTGGAACACAAGTTTTTGCAAGATGAATGTTGAAAACTGCATATATGTTGAAAATAAAAAGCTTAAAAAAAACAATTTTCTTCTGGTTAGTCTTCCTGCTGCAAATCTCACCTTACTCCAGTTCATCTTCCACTGAACTGCCAAAGTGAACTACTAAATTATATTTCTGACTGTGTCACACACCCCACACTCTGCTCAATAAATTCTGTTACATCCAGAATCAAATATAAAATACTCTTTTTACTTTTGAAGCCCTTCACAATCTTTTATCCTTTTTTAAATTTTGTTTTGTATTTATTTAATATTTTAATTTTCCCCAGTTGCATGCAAAATAATTTTTTTTACATTTGTTTTTAAAACTTTGAGATCCAGATTCTCTTCTTTCTTCCCTACTCTTTCCCTATTTGTGAAGGTACATGTCAAGTTATGTAAAACATTTCCCTAAGTCATGTTGTGAAGGAAAATATAGATTTATCCCTCAAACTCCCCTCCCCCCCCAAAAAAAGTATGCTTCAATTTGTATTCAGATACAATCAATTCTTTCTCTAGTTATGGATGCAATTTTCATCATAAGTCCTTCAGAATATTTTGGATCATTGTATTACTGAGAAGAGCAGTCTTTTACAGCTGATTATCCTACAACACTGCTATTACTTGAACATAGTATATTTCACTTTGCTTGAGTTCATGAAGTACTTTCCAGGTTTTTTCTGAGAACATCCTGCTCATCATTTCCCATAGAACTATAATATTTGGTCATAATCACATATCACAAATTATTCAGCCATTCCCCAATTGATAGGCATCCCCTCAGTTTCCATTTCTTTGCCCTGAGAAAAGAACTATGTTTTTGGTCATGTAAATACTTTTTTTTTTTTAATCTTTTTTGGGGATTTATATCTAGTAGTGATATTGTGAGATCAAAGGATGTGCATAATGTTCCTTTGGATGTAGTTCATATGTTTTGATCATTTATCAAAGAAACTTGCTTCAAAATTCTTTTCCCAATTAATATTGATAATCATCTCTCTCCTCTCCCTATTTATGCTATTCTCTCCTCTTGCATCCTAACCCTCCTCAAAAGTATTTTGCTACTGATCACCCCTTTCCCAATATGCTCTCTCTTCTATCGCCCTCTTCCCTTCTTCTATCCCTTCCCCTGCTACTTTTCTGAAGGATAAGATAGATTTCTATACCCATGTGTATGTTACTATCTCCTTGAGCCAATTCTGATGAAAGGTTCATTCATTCCTCTCCTCTTTCTCTCCATTGTAAAAGCTTTTTTTGCCTCTTTTATGGCAGACAACTTACTCTATTCTACCTCTTCCTTTCCTCTTTTCCCAGTACACTTCTCTCTCATCTCTTAATTTCATTTTTAAAAAGATATTATCCTTTCATATTCTTCAACTCACCTCTGTGCTCTCTGTCTATATATATTCCTAACTGCCATAATAATGAGAAAGTTCTTAAAGAGTTACAGATATCATCTTTTCATGGAGGAGTGTAAATAAATAAACCTTGTTAAATCCCTTATGATTTCCCTTTTCTAATTACTTCCTTATGCTCTTCCTGAGTCCTCTATTTGAAAATCAGATTTTCTCTTCAGTTCTTGTCTTTTCATCATGAATGCCTTAAAAGTCCTCTATTTCATTGAATTTCCACCTTTTCCCCTGCAGGATTATGCTCTTTTGCTGGGTAGGTGATAGTTGGTTGTACTCCTAACTCCATTGCTCTCCATAATATATTCCAAGCCCTCTGGTCCTTTAATGTAGAAGCTGCTAAATCTTATGTTATCTTGACTGGATCTACTCTACTTGAATTGTTCCTTTTTGGATGCTTGCAGTATTTTCTGGAATTTGGGTATAATATTCCTGGATGTTTTCATCTTGGGATCTCTTTCAGGAGGTAATTAGTGGATTCTTTTCAGTGTCCATTTTACCCTCTGGTTTTAGACTATCAAGACAGTTTTCCTCGATAATTTCTTGCATGATGATGTCTGGGTTCTTCTTTTGAGCATAGATTTCAGGTAGACCAGTAATTTAAGAATTTTCTCTCCTGAATTTATTTCCGAGGTTAGTTGTTTTTCCAGATGGTTCACTTTGTTTTCTATTTTTTTCATTCTTTTTGCTTTGTCTTGTTTTATTGTTTCATTTTTCATAAAGTTATTAACTTCCATTTACTCAATTCTAATTTTTAAGGAATTCTCCTCCGTGAGCCTTTGTACCTCCTTTCCCATTTCACCAATTTAGCTTTTTAAGGTATTTTCATTTGCTTTTTGTACTTCCTTTTGCATCTTTTTCTTCTCTCATTTTTCTTCCCAATTTTTTCTCTGTCTCTCTTACTTGATTTTCAGAATTCTTTTTGAATTCTTCCATGGTCTGATTTCAATTATTTTTCTTGGAGACTTTGAATATAGTTGATTTTATCACCCTCTGAGCAGAATGTTTTTCTATTGTTTGCTCATTTCCTCAGCCTATTGGCTTTTAATTCTTTGTTAAAGTAGGGTTCTGCTTGCAGGACGGAGGATACAATGTTCCAAACTACAGGGGCTTTGGGCAGCTGTTTTCAGAGGTCCTACTAGGGACCTGGACTGTGAGCTAACATTGCTACCTGTAAAGGTCTGAAACTCTGAATAGGTTCACTGGAATCAGACAACCGAGCACTTAAGGCTAATTACTGATTGGACAACACTATTAGCATATGCTTGGAAAAATGACCCGCCCCACTATTCTGTGTTGGCTCTATCTTTTGGTGTATACAGATAATTGTAAGAGGGATTAGGAGGTGGAGTAAGACAAGACAGAGTCACTTTGGAGGAGAACGAGGAGAAGGGAGGTCGGTAGGTGGAGAGCTTGTGGCAATTTTGTGTGTCTCCTTCACTTCTCCCCCTAAAGACCAAGGACTTTTGCTTATCCTGACTCCGGCTGATTCTGAGGCCTTCAGGGAGCTAATCTGGACTTCACACTACCCAACTCGGAGTATGGGCAAATAGCAGATTCCTGCAGTGTCTCTGTAGTCTCCACTGACTAGCTGTTCTTCCTCCCCTCCCCACCTGTATGCTGAGATCCCTGGAAGCTGCTGCCCCTGCTGCTGAGTCAGTGGCTCTTAAAGCCCCAGGAGCTAAGGCTCCTCTCACTCCCTAGCACAGCAGATCCTTCCTGCTGAGTCGTCCTTGTTCCGTGGGCTGAAGGTCCGGAGATCGCTGCCAAGTTAGAGGTTTCTGGTTTCCTGGGGCCCCGGCTATGCTGGCTCGACCTGTGATTGAGGTCCACACAGTGCAACAGACCCCTCCTGCTGACCTTCCAAGACACCTTTGGCTGGAAAATTGTTCCCCTCGGTCTTTTTGTGGGTTCAGATGCTTTAAAACTTGCTTAGAATTGTTATTTAAAGGTATTTGGAGGGATTTGGGGGAGAATGTGGGTGAGTCCTTATCTTCACTCCCTCATCCTGGCTCTGCCCTCTGTCCCTTATCCCCTTTTTTGTATCTCCAGTGCTTAACACAACACTTTGCAAATGGTAATGGGCACTTTGTTGTTGAACACAGCACTTAACCATTATAAAGCATTGTATATAGTCATAGAATTTATAGATGAGAGGGACCTTAGAGGTGATTTTGGCCTTTCAGAGAAGGAAACAAAGTCAAAAGTTCATACTGGTGTAAAGAACAGGGATAGGATTGGGTATAGAGACAAGATCTGTGATTTCATTTACGTAGGAAATTATTGGGTGAGGAAATTCTTCTAGCATCTAAGCTTGCACCTTAGAGCTCTGCGAGGGTCCACAATTAATATGTGTCAATGATGGGACTCAAACCCCTAGTCTTCCTAACACTGAATCCAGTTCTCTATCCACTGTGCCGTTGCCTCTAGACAGATATTCAGCAGTTATGTTAGTAAGTACATAATACAATAAGCATATATTATAAATAATAAGACAATATAATAAGTAATAACATAATAATAAGACCTAAAGTAATTTTCATATTGGATGTTATACTTGGTGGTGGAATATTCCTTCTAGCTCTAAATCTGTGATCCTGTCACTTTTTCCCCCTGACTTTTTCCATTTTGACAGTCTAGGATTCTGACTTAAGATATCTGCTCAATTCCTTGACATTAAACTATTCCACATGAGATCCCATTCATTGTACTGCTTCTTATCCCCCACTTATATGTTGTCTACGGCTATGGAAAGACCCCAGAGATGAAAGCCTCTTCTGTCCTACATGATGACAGAAAAGCATCTCACATTCTAGCTATGGGCCCCTAAAACTCTCAGGGTTTGGTTGTGGCTTTTTTTGGTGGTCCACCCCACAGCTGACCCTTATGAGATGACTGTTCTTTGAAGGTGGGAGTAGGTAGAGAACATTGTCTGAGAAATGGCCACTTACCTGCTTGGTTCAGGACAAAGCTTATAATTTTGGCTTTTACAACTTAATGGGAATTTTCCAGTGGGCTCAGTATAGAGTAGCAATTATATAATATGCTTTAACTGATGAGTAAAATGATACCTTCCCTTAGCAAACTGGCCAACCTGATTTCGAGGGCTGCTGACTTTGGGAATATGGGCAATTAAAGATGCAATCATCTTTGGAATGTAGCCTGTGGTTTCTGGTTCCAGGGAGAAAACATCACTATTGAAAAAAAAATTTAAAGCCCCATTTCCTATGTCTCTTTCATTTTGAGTCCTCTGATGCCTAGCAGTTAGAGGAAAGTATCTTTGTAAATTGAAAAGCATTACATAAAAGCGAACAATTATATTAAAACCAAAATGTGGAAGTCCATTACTCTCCTCATTCATATTAGTGTCCTGAGAGAAATCCACTCTTCAGAGACATGTTGCATCTTATTGAACCCTGGCAGAGTGAAAAAAGAACCTTAGAATCAAGAACTTGGAATGTCAGAGCTTACACATACCATCAAAGAACGTATAATAGAGAAGGAACATTAAAAAAATAAAATATCCGATATGCAAGAGGTTTTAGACCCTAGGATATCAGGGACTGCCAGCATGCTAGAATAGAAAGAATGCTGAATTTGGAGTTAGAAGACTCAGACTTCATTCTACATTTACCACTTAACACATAAATGTCCTTGAGCCAGTGACAATCTCTTTTTAATTTATAGTTTCCTTATCCATAAAATAGCTTTAGCTAAATGGCCTCCAAGGTCACTTCTAACTCTAATGATCTTATGACTTGGAAGAGACCTTGGGTTGTAGACTTTCCAAGGTGAAAGAAACCATAATATTATCTAGCTCAGACACTTTATAAAACAGAGGTAGATTCTATATGTTACCCAAAAAAGTCCAACAGCAAGCTATAGAAAGAGAAATTGCATTTAAAATAACTGTAGATAATATAAAATATTTGGGAATCTTACCTTCCAAGACAAAGTCAGGAACTATATGAACACACTTACAAAACAGTTTCCACACAACTAAAATCAAATTTAAACAATTAAAAAAATATCAGGTGCTCATAGACACGCCAAGATAATATAATAAAAATGGCAATTCTGCCTAAATTAATCTATTTCTTCAGTGCCATACCAATCAAACTGCCAAGAAATTACAGTTAGAAAAAATAACAAAGTTCATCTGAAGAACAAAAGATCAAGAACTTCAAGGGAATTAATGAAAAAAAATGCAAATGAAGGTGGCCTAGCTGTACCAGATCTAAAACTATGTTATAGAGCAACAATCATCAAAACCATTTGAGTTCTGGCTATGAAAGAGAATAGTTGATCAGTGGAAAAGGTTAGGTTCACAGGACAGAATAGTTAATAACTATAGCAAACTAGTGTTTGACAACCCAGAGACCCCAGCTAACAGGATAATTTGACAAAAAAAGGTGGGAAAATTGGAAACTAGTATGCCAGAAACTAGGCATTGACCCACACCTAACACCTTATATCAAGATAAGGTGGAAATGGGTTCAAGATCTAGATATAAAGAATGATATTATAAACAAATTAGAAGAACATAGGATAGCTTATCTCTCAGATGTGTGGAGGAGTAAGGAATTTATGGTCAAAGAAGAATTAGAATAGCAAATAGATAACTTTGATTATAGTAAGTTAAAGTTTTTGTACAAACAAATTTTGTCCCAATGCAAATAAGATTAGAAGGGAAGCAAAGAACTAGAAAAAAATTTTTATATTCAAGGGGTCTGATAAAGGCCTTATTTCTAAAATATATAAATAACTGAAATTTATAAGAATTCAAGCTATTCTCCAATTGATAAATGGTCAAAGAATATGAACAATTTTCAGATAAAGAAATTGAAACTAAAGATGACAGGAAAAAATAATGATGAATGTTGGAGGGGATGCGGGAAAACTGGGACACTGATGCATTGTTGGTGGAGTTGTGAATGAACGATTCACAACGAATCCAACTATTCTGGAGAGCAATCTGGAATTATGCCCAAAAAGTTATCAAACTGTGCATACCCTTTGATCTAGCAGTGTTACTTCAGGGCTTATATCCCAAAGAAATACTAAAGAAGAGAAAAGGACCTGTATGTGCCAAAATGTTTGTGGCAGCCCTGTTTGTAGTGGCTAGAAACTGAAAAATGAATGGATACCCATCAATTGGAGAATGGCTGGGTAAATTGTGGTATATGAATGTTAAGGAATATTATTGTTCTATAAGAAATGACCAGCAGGATGAATACAGAGAGGACTGGCGAGACTTACATGAACTGATGCTAAGTGAAATGAGCAGAACCAGAAGATCATTATACACTTCAACAATGATACTATATGAGGATGTATTCTGATGGAAATGGATTTCTTTGACAAAGAGACCTTACTCAGTTTCAATTGATCAATGATGGACAGAAGCAGCTACACCCAAAGAAAGAACACTGGGAAATGAATGTAAACTATTTGCATTTTTGTTTTTCTTCCCTGGTTATTTTTACCTTCTGAATCCAATTCTCCCTGTGCAATAAGAGAACTGTTCGGTTCTGCAAACATATATTGTATCTAGGATATACTGCAACATATTTAACATATATAGGACTGCTTGCCATCTAGGGGAGGGGGTGGAGGGAAGGAGGGAAAAAAATCGGAACAGAAGCGAGTACAAGAGATAATGTTGTAAAAAAAATTACCCTGGCATGGGTTCTGTCAATAAAAAGTTATTATAAAATTAAATTAAAAAAAAAAGAAAAAGAAATTGAAGCTATTTCTAGTCACATGAAAATGTGCTCCAAATCACTATTGATCAGAGAAATGAAGATTAAGAGAACTCTAAGGTACCACTACACACACCTCTCAGATTGGCTAAAATGACTAGAAAAGATAATAAATGTTGAAGAGAATGAGGGAAAACTGGAACCCTAATACATTGTTGGTGGAATTGTGAACTGATTCAACCATTCTGGAGAGTAATTTGGAACTATGCCCAAAGGACTATCAAACTGTGCATTCCCTTTGACCCCACAGTGTTTCTACTGGGCTTATATGCCAAAGAGATCTTATAGAAGGGAAAGGGACCTGTATGTGCAAGAATGTTTGTGGCAGCCCTTTTTGTAGTGGTGAGAAACTGGAAACTGAACGGATACCCATCAGTTGGGGAATGGCTGAATAAATTATGTTATATGAATGTTATAGAATATTATTATTCTGTAAGAAATGACCAGCAGGATGAATCCAGAGAGGCTTGGAGAGACTGACATGAACTGATGCTAAGTTTTTAGGATTCTTACAAGGTGCTAAGTCAGTTATCTAATTTAGCATGGTGCATAACAGTTCTCTAGCTCACTAATGTATTTAGTACTCATTGGAATTCTACAAGATTCACCAGTCAGAAAGGAGATTCACAAGTCAGGAAGGACAAGCCCACTAACCCACAAGCTCACTCTCAGAGGCGGAGTCAGATTCAATCCATATATCACCTTTGTGCAGGCTGAAGGTTTTGGATTCAGAGTCGAGCTAGAGGCTGAAGCTGGAAGAGGCAAAGGACAAGCAGCAAGAACTCTTGGAACCAAGAGAGAGATAGCCTCAAAGAAAGCAAACCGGACCCCAGGAAGGAGATTCAGAAGCCCAAGATAATAAAGGATTTGGACTTTAACAGCTGGCTGCATTTGAGGTGATTATTACTCAAAACTGAAACTAAAGCTGCTCTGGAAGTTCCCCTGAAAATCTGCTCCCAGAGAACGATTATATATTAGAGAAGAGAACATTACACTAAGTGAAATGAGCAGAACCAGGAGATCATTGTACACAGCAATAACAAGATTATGTGATGATCAATTCTGGTGGATGTGGCTCTCATCAACAATGAGGTGATTCAGGCCAGTTCCAATGATTTTGTGATGAAGAGAGTCATCTGTATCCAGAGAGAGAGGACTGTGGGGACTGAGTGTGGATCACAATATGACATTTTCACTCTTTTTGTTGTTTGCTTGCATTTTGTTTTCTTTCTTTTTTCCTTTTTTGATTTTATTTTTCTTGTGCAGCACAATAATTGTGGAAATATGTATAGAAGAACTGCACATGTTTAAGCATATATTGGATTGATTGCCATCTGGGAGAGGTGGGGGAAAGGGAGGGAGAAATTTTGAAACACAAGGTTTTGTAGGGGTGAATGTTGAAAATTATCCATGCATGTGTTTTGAAAATAAAAAGCTTTAATAAAAAAAGAAAGAAAATAAAGAGCTATTATTTACAAATTCAAAAGTTTTTGTACAAACAAAACTAATGCAGATGAGATTAGAAGGGAAACAATAAACTGGGAAAACATTTTTATAGTCAAAGGTTCTGATAAAAGCCTCATTTCCAAACTATATAGAGAATTGATTCTAATTTATAAGAAATCAAACCAAAAAAAAATAATAATAAAAAAATAAAAAAAAAAGAAATCAAACCATTCTCCAATTGATAAATGGTCAAAAGATATGAATAGACAATTCTCAGATGAAGAAATTGAAACTATTTCTAGCTATATGAAAAGATGCTCCAAATCATTATTAATCAGAGAAATGCAAATTAAGACAGCTCCTTCAACACTAAATCTCTCCTGAATGTGTTAAAGTCACACTGAATATAACCATAGGGATAACTTAGCCAAGTGGCCTTCTGATTTCTAAGGTACAGTGAGACATAAAACAAGGAGATGGATGCTTCCTAAAGCTGCTTGCCAGTGTCACGAGGTATATCTTGTATGACAATGGTTTTGAATTTTAATAGAAATGGGCCACTAATCTGTATATAAGGATCACTACAAACTGCATGTTGACCAAGTTTTAAAATGTAATATTATCTATGTTTTATTGTATTCTATTAGACATTTACTATTTAGACTTCATTCAGGAGTATTGTGGATTGTAAGTGAGTGGGCCAGGTGTTTGACACACCTAGTATAATTCAGTGGAACAGGGATTACCTATATTTATAGCATCCTCCTAAGATGTTTATTAATAGACAATATTATATTGAATACTATACTGATTACATCAAGCATATAACATTCCATGGCCTCCTTCATAAGACCCATGATCATACAGAAGAGATCAATTTGTGCACTGTTTTCCATACAAGAAAATTTAAATGAGCAAAAAATGTTTACTATCCAGAGTATGACATGCAGTTTTATGATCAAATAAACAGCCTGAAAGCTCTGTAGGTACTCTCAAAATGTAAAAATAAATCTAGAGAAAACCTGCTAGCATGTTGAAAAATCTGTGAAAGAATGAGGACAAGAATCACCAGGATCAGCTGTGATTTTCAAGTTAGAAGACAATATACATAGTCAAACTGATACATTGTTGGTGGAATTGTGAACACATCCAGCCATTCTGGAGAGCAATTTGGAACTATGCTCAAAAAGTTATCAAACTGTGCATACCCTTTGATCCAGCAGTGTTTCTACTGGGCTTATACCCCAAAGAGATATTAAAGAAAGGAAAGGGACCTGTATGTGCCAAAATGTTTGGGGCAGCCCTGTTTGTAGTGGCTAGAAGCTGGAAAATGAAAGGATGCCCATCAATTGGAGAATGGTTGAGTAAATTGTGGTATATGAATATTATGGAATATTATTGTTCTGTAAGGAATGACCAGCAGGATGAATACAGAGAGGACTGGCGAGACTTACATGAACTGATGCTGAGTGAAATGAGCAGAACCAGGAGATCATTATATGTCTCAGCAACGATACTGTTTGAGGATATATTCTGATGGAAGTGGACCTCTTCAATAAAGAGAGCCTTAATTGATCAAAGATGGACAGAAGCAGCTACACCCAGAGAAAGAACATTGGGAAATGAATATAAACTACTTGCATTTTTGTTTTTCCTCCCGGGTTATTTATACCTTCTGAATTCAATTCTCCCTATGCAACAAGAAAACTGTTTGGTTCTGCAAACATATATTGTATCTAAGATATACTGCAACCCATTCAACATGTAAAGGACTCTTGCCATCTGGGGGAAGGGATGGAGGGAGGGAGGGGAAAAATCGGAACAGAAGTGAATGCAAGGGATAATGCTGTAAAAAATTACCCTGGCATGCGTTCTATCAATAAAAAGTTATTTAAAAAATTAAAAAATATATACATAGTCAAGAGATTTTTGGGGTTCAGGGGTGTTGTACCACAAAAGTATATTGGGGTTACAGGTCAGTGTTCAAAAGAATTTGTATGTTTAGATCTTCTCCAAATTAAAGGGCAAAGATTTTATTACACTGCTAAAAGAAGGCTAAATCCATAAAGGTTTTTAGCAAGGAAAGGGGTTTTAACAATAAACAAGGGGCCTAAGACTCCATTAAGAAGAAAGAAACCATTATGGGGGAGATGGATTTAGACATGACAAGTGGGGGATTAATGATAGGCTAACTCCAAAAGGAGTTAGAGCTCTAATAGTGATTATCTATTGTAATGCTTACCAAGTGGACTAATCACAAAAAGGAGTTAATTAATTAGTGAAGTACAAGTAGGGTTTTTAATAGGGGAAATATAAGGGGAAGGAGGCCTGACTTCATACCTTGGTTTTCTGATTAATTAATGATGGTTTTTGTCAATGAGAGGTATTGACAAGGAACAAAAGACCTAATAAAGAGGAAAAGGCCCCCCATAAGACCCAGATGATCCCACCAGTGCTCTTCCCCACTTGTTTCAGGGAGTAGCTAGGCATTCAGACTGTATACAGTAATTCAGGCTCTTTCTGTCAATATCTATCTAGCTACCAAGGATTCCTCAAGATCACAAATCCATTAATATATTGAGATTCAATACTAATATCAACAATAGTAACAAGATCTTAGGAGATTCTTCTGAGCTAATCTCAGGCCTGTGCACTTTTCTTTTAGAATCAGTAAGAGTGAGGGGGGAACCCTCTAACTCTGAGGTCAATAAAAGCTTCCATGGAAATAGTGATAAATGCTATCTGATTCCCGTCACTGGAAGTCAACAAGAGTTTGGTTCACTACCTTTAGGTTATGCTGTAGATAAAGACGATTCCTGTTCAAGTAGAGTCAGAAGTACATGATTAATGATGTCCCTTCCTCCTGTCTTTCCTGAAAGCCACAACAGGAGGTGTTGCATTGGGGAGCAGGTTGGTAGTGTTGAAAGCTCAGCGAGCACCACGTTGGTACCACCCATACTACAGAGGCTCAGCGGCAGCTGAGAAGCAGTACCCCCATCCCTTGGACTACAGATTCTGCCCAGGATGGTCAAACTCCATGACGCCGATAGCAGAAGCAAACTGCTATGAGCCCTAATGGTTAACATGGGGCAGCAAGATACATCACGTTCAAATCAATGAGAAAAATGTGAAGCTTAAAAAGGTCGATGAGATAGTTTCTGGGTAATTTAGTCATTTTATTAATAAGGCCAGCAGCTTAATAATAAAAGGATGGTCATTTGGCAGTATCTCTTAGACCAAAGACAATTGTGGTGGCAGGACTCTTCAAAACAGTTGGTAGTCCATCAAACAGCAATCAAATCTAATTAACGATTAGAGGTAGACTATATTAAAATGAATGCTTGAGTGTCTTTTGAATAGGGAAAAAATCTCTATACCAGACCACCTATGGGTTTAGGCTATCAATTCAAAAAATGTATACATTTTTCAATGAGGGACAGAGAGTGACCCCTGGATGGAGTAATTATCTCTACTCAGAACACTAGTCTATTTAGATAAAAAGTTTGGTTCCCACCCAAGCTTGAGTAGGACACAAAGGGTTTCCCCTCTCTAGATTAAATATTCCCTGCAAGGTTGGGTGTTGTTTGACCAAGATCAGAAGAGCCAATGCAATCTCACTATAAGTAATGTCCTTCAAGAAAAAGGAATTTTTAAAAATGAGGAATTTAGAAAAACAAAAGAGTTCTGATCTCCCTAAGATATTGGTTATTAATAATCATTTCTCAAAAAAGCCACATAGAGAATCTCTTGAAGTGAGGTGGGGATGGAATTCAGGATTCTGGTAGTTACTAAAAAAAACAATATGTTCACTTTTCTCCATTACAACTCTTCAGAATTTTGAATATAGGGCTCATGTTCCTGCCCTGCCCCCCACTGTCCATTCTTCTCTAGTCTATATAAATTTAATGATTTATACTTTTAAGATGATCCCTCTACGTAGAAAAGGATTTCTTTTTAATTTACAAACAGTAAACGCAGTGAAGGAAACTGGTAGCTCCTCTGGCTGAGGGAACAGAAGTTGAAGGTCTCTAAGAGTCCATCACTACACCTTCAATCTTGTAATTCAGCAGTTCATTCATTCAGCAG
Source organism: Antechinus flavipes (assembly GCF_016432865.1). Lineage (NCBI taxonomy): Eukaryota > Metazoa > Chordata > Mammalia > Dasyuromorphia > Dasyuridae > Antechinus > Antechinus flavipes. The sequence continues at coordinate 521,133,809 of NC_067400.1, forward strand.
GTACATCAAACATATCCACCATCTCTTAGTTCACTTTGGCCAATAATTCTTCCAATTCTGGCCGAGCTTTGAACCGCTCTTTGTAAGCCTCCTCAGTGTGCTAGAGAAGGGAAAGAGAAATAATAGGCATTATTCTCCTTGAAGCTCACAGATCCTGACCTGACATCATAACCATTCACAAGCTCCCTCATAATAATAACAGTTCACAGTTCTCCCCCCAAAAATAATAATAGCACTTCACAATTTCCTGATAATAGATGAAAAAGTAATAGTAACACACACAAAACCTTTCCAGAATCATAAAAGCAGCTCTTACTTCTATGACAACTGGCAGTTTATAAAGAAGCTGTGATTAAAGGGGTGCAAATATTATCCTACTTTCCAGAAGAGGCTAAGAAACATTAGAGTTGTTCAAGGGCAGAGGGCCAGGAAAGATGCCAGAATCAGGACCCCGGTCACAAGACTTCAGGACAAGTTCCTTTCATGTCAATCTGTTTCTTTCCTCAAAAATGCTCCATCTGGATCTCTACTTGATACTGACTTTGACGAAGAGAATCCGCTTTCTCTGTCCTGGCTAGCAACCACTATGCTTGGGATCCTTCTGTGCATTCAAAGAACTGCAGAGAAGGAAGGTCCTCTTATATAAGGATTCATTATAGTAGGAAGGTGACCCTGGACTTTCACTGCCTATGCTAAATATGAACTATGCTTTCATTGCAGACTCAGCAACAGAGTCTATTGTCCAAGTTCCAAAAAAGGGAAGAGAAAGAGAAGGGAAAGAGGGTAAGCATTTATTGAGTCTATTATGTGTTTAGTGCTAAGTGTTTTGCAAATATTTTATGATTTGAAGAAATAAATGTAAAAGAGAGCCATCACTAAGGGATTCGACATTATGGGATAGTTTTTTAGGGGATGTTACAGCAACTCATGAAGCCAGCTACTAAAGAGGGTTCAATCTGTACCAGTGAAAGCAGTGCCCACACTGATCAAATCACAGATCTGTGAAGTATAAGTACCTTTCCCTCAGGCTCTTTCTGTAAGTATCAAGTAACGCTCCAAAAGTTACTGATTCAGGTCTCTAGACCTCCTGGTGAAGCATCAATTAACTACACATGGAAAAGCAGGGCAATGCTGTTTTAACATAGGGGAATTACAATTAATGCACCACCTCTTCAAGCCACTAAAAGAAAGGTTTCTGAAGTTGCTGAGAGACTGAGGAAAGGCCCCATAGAAGTCAGTCCAGTGCTTCATATTATGTACTGAAATAACTGAAAAATTCTCAGTGGAGGAAATACAAATGCCTTTCAGCAAACATTTATTAAACACCTACTCTGCATAATGTTTTGTGCCCACCACAAGCAAACTTTTGGAACTGCTCAGCAAGATATAGTGGAGAGACCACTGGATTTGAAGTCAGAAAAGACCTGGGTTTAAATCGTAGTAGTTTGATTTTGATTGTGAAAGGAAATTTTGTTATTTTAGCCATAAATGACAATCCTCATTATCTGCTAACTTTCTTTCAGAGACCTGGTAACATTCTAATCAAGTTATAGCCCCAAGATTAAAAGAAAAATTGGTAGGGGAGTAGGGCTGGTCTGTTCAGAATGAGAAAAGATCAAGAGTTAGCCACAGCATCTGGCTAGAAACTTTCAACTCACTAACTATAAGCTAATATGGTGCAATGGAAATAGCACTCAGTGGGCAATGAGGATCTGAATCAAAGGATGGTTATCTTACAATGACCACTAGGCAATTAACTTGACCTCTTTGATCTTCATTTTCCTCATCTATATAAAATTGGGTGGGTGGGGAGCAGACTAAATGTTTGGTTGAAAGAACTGGGGATTTTTAGCCTGAAGACTTGAGTAAATATTGGAAATATTAAGTATTTGCAGGATTGACATGGAGAAGCTGGATCAGACTGTCTGCTTGGCTCCAGAAGGCAGAACAAGTTTCTGTAGAATGATAGTACCTATAGCACAGATAACAAAACAATATCCATATCAAATATATACACCAAAGAGTAAAATATTAATTGCCAAGGACTTCAGATAAACAATTCTAACAGAAAGATAAGATAGTAAGAAACTAAATAGAAGTTTGAAAAAGATCTGATAGCACATTGTTGATTAATGAATAGAAATATATATTTTCCATTCTTACAAGATACCTTTAAGGTACCTAAGGTACTTAAGGCATAAAAACTTAATAAAGACATAAAGAAAAAAATTTTTTGTTTGTTTTGGATTTTTTGGAGACTGGATCTCCCTAATTTACCTCGGTGGGCAACATAGCAGTCACTCACAAGTTCTGTCCCAAACTGACTGGCACAGAAACTTTAACCTACTCAATTAGTAAGGCCAGGTTTGTTTGGTTCTCCCTATTTAAACTAGAATCTTTCCATTGCTTGGATCTCATTACATTGACACTGGACTTAGTGTATAACCCAATCAGCATCCGCTCTACTGTAGCTAACAACTCTGAACTCAAGGGATCCACTAGCCTCAGCTCCCTAATGTCAGGAATTACAGACAACAAACAGACATCCTAAAGATCCCCTTTAAAGACTAAAATGCAATAAAAACTATAGTAAAGAAATCTGAAAATAGAATTCAAACTTAAATGGAGACTAAAAGAAAAAATTTCCTAATTAACAGCTTTTAAAAAATGAAATATGATGGTCAAAGTATACACATAGCAGTTCTCAAAAGAAGAAAAGTAAGCTATCAACAACTATATAAAAATGTTCTAAATTACTAATAATAAACAAATTAACACAATTCTGAAGTTTCATCATCAAGCTAACAAAGATGGTAAAATTGGAAAATGATGATTATTGGGAAAAGCTGCTGGAGAACAAGTACACAAAGCAAGAAAGTTCTTGCCACTGTCAAACATTAGAAATAGCTATAATTTTATCAGTGGAAATGACATTAAAGAGGTATCCCATGTCCTTTACAATTGCAGCCTAGTAAAGACCACAAGACCTTTTAGTCTGACTTGAAACTGAAACCTTCTTTGTATATAACCTACCCTATTAGAATATGAGCACCTTTAGGGCAGTGCCTACCTTGCTTTTCTAATTATATCCCAAGAAAGCAAGTAGCAAAGTGCTTAGTAAATGTTTTGTTCATTTATTCAGAGAAATATACAGTTGGTGGAGTTGTGAAGTAATTCCCACCAAAAATCATGAAATTGTACAAATTCTTTGAGCTAGCAATTATTACTACTAGGCTTATAACTCCAAAAAGTTCAAAGAAAGAGGGCGAGGACCAATATGTATAAAAATTATTATAGCTGTGATTTTTGTTGTATCAAAAAAATGTAAAGAAAGGGAGAACTCATCAATTAGGGAATTGCTGAACAAATTATGGTATATGAATGTAATGGAATATTACTGCAATGAAATGAAGGAAGAGATGGAATTCAAAGGAACCTGAGAGGATTTGAACAAACAGTAAAATAAGAAGAACCAGGAGAATATTTCTATATACTTGCAATTCACTGTAAAGGAAAACAATTTTGAAAGACTTAAGAACGATGAAAATTGTAATGAGCAATAATGATTCTAGAAGACAATAACTGAAGTCTATTTCTTACCTCCTGACAAAGAAATGATGGAGTACTGGTGCCGAATAAAACACATATTTTTCAGACAGTTGATATATGATATATTTTGCCTAACTACATTTAATTGTTACAAGAAAGGCTCTGAAGAAAAATTTCAGCTCAATATGAGGAAGAATATTCTAATGCTTCCACAAGGGAGAGAGTGAATTCATAAAGGAAGGAATTACCAGTGGGTGGAAATGTCAAACCAAGACTAGTTTGGGAAGACAGTGGATTTCTGTGCCAGATGAGTGGGTAGGCGACGTGCTCCGGAGTCCCTGATCTAGAAGTTTATGACTTTAAGGGAGGTTTGGGGTGTTTGGGGACTATTCTAACTATGGGATGCTCTTATAGGGTTCTGCCCCCTCCTTTTCCAAGGAAGTTACGGGAAGGAAGTTTAATATTCACATTGTTGCCCTGCATATGCAAAGGACTCTTTTTTCAAAGACTATTCTCTATTCTTATCACTGAATCAGACAACAATTCCAATGGTATCATCTTGGACCTGACATCTTGGACCTGAGCATCCAGAGACCAAGAACTGGACTCAAATTTGACATCTACTTTGGGAGCACAGGTGGCCACCAGAGGGCCTTGGTTTACACAAATCTATTTTCATCAAGTCCCTCTACAAACCCACACATACCTCCCTTACTGACAGATTGACTCCTTCTGGCAGATTGCTTTGAAGAATTTCCAAGAAAATCGCTGCAAACGTGGAACTCAAATTGCTGATCTGCAAACAAAATGAAAAGCCAGTTGATTTAAAGCCAGAAAGCAAATGTGCTGAAGGAAAACTAGGTTCCAGCCTGCTAACTGTGTACTTCCTTCCCTCTTTATCTTCTTATATCCTTTCCTTTTTTCCTCTGCCCTTTTAGGAATGTTCCTGAGAATTTTTCCTTTCCTCTGCTCTTGTCATTTTGACTCTATTGCTGAGCTAGGTTACTAAAATTCAGACATCACCAATAACCATTTTTCCTCAAATGTAATTGTCTTTTTTTTAGTTTCTTTTTTTAAATTTTATTTTATCTTTTTTGTAAATATGACCTGGCTGGCCAGTTCTACTTCAAGAAAAGTTAACTAGCTTTTATTAAGTGTGTCAGGCATCGTGTTAATGCTAGGGATACAAGAAAGGCAAAAACAGTTCCTGCCTTCAGAGAGCTCAGTCAATGTGGAGAAAAGCTTTTTAGAAATCAGATACATGCAGAGTGAGTTGGAAAGGATCAGAGAAGGAAGGTACAGACTTTAGGAGGACCTGGGAAAAGCTTCTTTCAAGAGATGAAAATGGAGCTGAGATTTAAATGAAGCCAGAGAAACCAGGAGGCTGAGACAAAAAGGGAAACCATTCCAAGTGTCAGTATTAGCCAGTGAAAGTGAACAGAATCTAGAGATAGTTTCTTGTGTGAGAAATTGCAGAGAGGCTAAGGACATTGGGTTATAGAATACAAGGCAAAAAGTAAAGTGTAAAGACAGGAAAGACAGGAAGGGACAGGGTGAAAAGAATTTAAAAGCCAATTATTTCATATTTGATCCTGGAGATGATAGGGGGAAGCTGACCAGTGGGGAGGTGGAGAGGCAGGGGTGTCCTAGTCAGACCTGCTATTTAGGAAGATCACTTTGACAGCTGTTTGGAAGATGAGCCGGGCTAGGGAAGAGACTCGGAACAAAGGGGCCAGGCAGTCGGACACGCAATAACTAATGCATGAGATGATGAGGATCTGCATCCAGGTAGTATCACAGAAGGGCAATGGTCATTCCCAGGAGGGAGGATATACACAAAAGGAGTTGTGAAGGTTGAAATGAGAGAACTTTGTCATTGAGTTAGGAATCAAGGACAATACCTAGGTGGGAAGCTAGGTGACTGGGAAGAGGGTAGTACCCAACAGAAATAGGAAAGTTGGAAGACAGAATGGTTTTGGGAAAAAGATAATGAGCTCAGTTTTTCAGACATGTTGAAAAATTCAAGATGTTTGTGGGACACAGTTTGAGATGTCTAAGAGGCAGTTAGAAACATAAGACTGGAGGACAGAGGAGAGGCCAGCAGAGAGGATATGGCTCAATAAAAAGACTTGTGAATCATGAATGAGAACTGATGAGTTCAATCAGAGAAATAGTATAGAGGGGGAAGAGAAGAGGGCCAGGACAGAACCTTGGAGGACACTCATGTTTAGGTATCAGGAAACAGCAGAAGTCTAGTTTGATTGAAATGTGAGTCCAGAAAGGTAATTTAGACTCAGATTATAGATGCTGTCAAATTTCATGGTGAGGAGTTTATATTTTTTATGTGTGCCAAAAAATGGGTAAAGCTAATATTTCAGGGGTTGTAGGAAGTCAAAGACACTTACTAAGGCATTGCTGGTGGAGCTGTGAATTGGTACAACCATTCTGGAACATAATGTGGAATTATGCAAATCAAGTGCCTAAAAACGTCTATCTTATTTGTCTTAGCAATTGCTTGGCAAATACCAAGAAGGGCACTGCCAAAATGAAAGGCTCCATACACAACAAAATACTGATAGCAGCACCTTTTTTTTTGATGGAAAAGAACTAGAAAAAGAATTAGATATTGATTGATTGCAAAGAGTAAATAAACTGATACATGTAATGTAATGGAATATTATTGTTATAAGATACAACAACATGATGAATAAGAAAAGCACGTGAAATTTTGCATGTACTGATGCAAAATGAAATAAGCAGAACCAATGAAATTTTATATAAACATACATATATACACACACATATGTATGTAGTAGCTATAACAATGACAGGAAAACAACCACACACCAAAAAAAGAAACTAGATATTCAGAAATAATAAAGGATAAAGCTTAACTGCAAAAAAAAGCTTTAAGAAGATCCCTTTCCCTGATACTCTATAGAGTATTTATACCCTTTGCAGAGAGGGTCACCTGACCCAAGTGAGTAAGGTAATAGAAAGAACATTGGCCTTGTTCAGAAAACCTGACTCTGAATCGTAGCTCTGCTTCTTGCTAGTGTAGTCAAGGTAGCTGATAACCTCTATAGAGTTATGTGTATGGGAGGGTGGGTCTTGAGTATAAGCACTGCCTATCATATGTTTTCAACATTTTGATCAGTTTTACTAGATTTTTTCTTCTTCTTCCTCTTTAAAAATTTTTTTTAAAGAAAGGACAGTGGGATAGAATGGGTGAGCTACAAGCATCTGCAATGGCTCATAACAGAAGACTGGAATTAAAATCCTTAAAAAAACCTCTGGCTTCTGTCTACTCTAAGCATCTGGTCTGGATAGAATCCCAGAAATGGCATCAATACCCACAGCTTACCTGGACCACTCGTTCATGGGTAGTAAGGACTGAATCCAATAACATCTTGTTGCTTTGCTCCTGCATCTGCAATACTTCCATGGTCTTGGTGGGCAGAGCATAACTGCAGAAACAGTTTCAGGCATCAAGAGATTTATGTAGTTACTTAGTAACTGCAAATATTTCTTTAATCAACCTGGTTCACTCAATAAAATAATATAATAATAATACTAGTAACTCTTAATCCCATGGCACATTATAGTTCTGAGGGTTGGTTTTGTTTTCTATTTTTTGTACAAAGCAATCGGGATTAAGTCACTTGCTCAGTGCTACACAGCTAGTAAGTGTTAAGTGTTTGAGGCCAGATTTAAGTGTTTGAGGGTTGGTATCTCCATCTAGCTGCCCCTTGCACTTTACAGTTTTGAAAAATCTTTCCTAACAATATCTGGTGAGGCAGGTAGTGAAAATATTATGATTCTCATTTTACAAAAGAAAAAAATGAGAGGTTCATAGAATGTTAAGAGTTGAAAGGGACTTCAGAATTCACCTAGTCCAACTGTTGTTTCAACAAAAATTCATATTCCCAAAATTTGGGGAGTCTTTCTCTAGATCTCCTGACATCATACCAGTGAATGTGTGGGTATCCACCGATTGATTACCTCGTCCTTTACTCTTGATATATTATTAGTCTATCTCTCTTTGGGTCATTTATCACTGATTCAACTCAGGAGGCAGTTACTGAGTGTAGTACTGGAGACACAGAGGGAAGAACAAAATGGTTCTGCTCTCAAAACACCTACGTTATATTAGATGCCATTCTTCATGATGCTGCTTCTGCACATCCCCTCTCAGCTAATATGCTGCAGCCCACTCACGCCTACCATGAGCTTTTCTCATTGCTGACAATAAAGGGATCTGCAATCTTCATTCTTTGGTGACGGTGCTATTCAATGACTCATCACTGTAGAGTACCACCAAAAGCATAGTGATATTTAGAAAACAGTCCTTTGTTTCAGGGAGGATTTTGGAGTCATTCAGAGCACAATGTGATGTTAATCTAGTTATTCTTCCCTTCCTGTTCTACATATGAGAAAACTGAGGTCCAGAAAGATAAAAGAGGACAGCCTCATACCAAAATCTCCGAGTCCTAAAGGGACCATGATTTCAGTGAGGTTGGATAAACACTACATCTGCTCAGATGAATAACTTTGGGGCCCAGCATCTCCCAGAGAAGCCAAGGGATGAAATCAATCTGCTCAAGAGCCCACTTTATTATCAATTACAACACCAAAGCAGTCCTATAGGTCATCTGTTCTTCAAGTTCATTAACTTAAAACTTAATGGGTTAAACTAACTTAAAAAAGAAGAAACATTTCTTAATAATTTGGGTTCTTGCTTTTCATACCTGACCCAAATGAGTAAGGTAATAGAAAGAATACTAGCCTTGTGTCAGAAAACCTGACTTTGAATCGTAGCTCTGCTTCTTGTTAGTGTAGTCAAGGTAGCTGATAACCTTTCAAACCTCATTTCCTTTTTGATGATATGAAGATAATAATACTTGTGCTATCAACCACACAGAGAAGTATCAAATGCAATAATTTATGTAAAACCACTTTGCAAGCCATAAAGTGCAAAACAAAAACAAAAACAAAAACAAACTCAGTTCTCATTAACATCATCACCATCACAGGGTTGAAGGAAACTGTTTATTTGAAGGATTAAAGCTAGGAAAGGTCTTGGATATGAGATGAGGTGAAATTAAACCAAATGAGTATCATCTGATCTAATAAAACTGAAATACAACGTTAACATCTGTGCATCATTTCCCACCAAAGGCTCTCTTGGACAAATGTCTGGGTAACTCCTGTGAAGGAAAATCTGTGGTTTGAAGTCCATGCTATAGAAAGCTAGCAAGTCACTGTTTGACAAAAATTGCTGGGAAAATTGGAAACTAGTATGGCAGAAACTAGGCATCGACCCACACTTAACACCGTACACCAAGATAAGGTCAAAATGGGTTCATGACCTAAACATAAAGAATGAGATTATAAATAAATTAGAGGAATATAGGATAGTTTACCTCTCAAACCTGTGGAAGAGGAAGGAATTTATGACCAAAGAATAACTAGAGATCATTATTGATCACAAAATAGAAAATTTTGATTATATCAAACTGAAAAGATTTTTGTACAAACAAAACTAATGCAGACAAGATTAGAAGGGAAGCAATAAACTGGGAAAATATTTTTACAGTTAAAGGTTCTGATAAAGGCCTCATTTCCAAACTATATAGAGAACTGACTCTAATTTATAAGAAATCAAGCCATTCTCCAATTGATAAATGGTCAAAGGATATGAACAGACAATTCTCAAAGAAATTGAAACTATTTCTAGACATATGAAAAGATGCTCCAAGTCATTATTAATCAGAGAAATGCAAATTAAGACAACTCTGAGATACCATTACACACCTGTCAGACTGGCTAGAATGACAGGGAAAAATAATGCATAATGTTGGAAGGGATGTGGGAAAACAGGAACATTGATACATTGTTGGTGGAGTTGTGAATACATCCAGCCATTCTGGAGAGCGATTTGGAACTATGCTCAAAAAGTTATCAAGCTGTGCATACCCTTTGATCCAGCAGTGTTTCTACTGGGCTTATACCCCAAAGAGATACTAAAGAAGGGAAAGGGACCTATATATGCCAAAATGTTTGTGGCAGCCCTGTTTGTAGTGGCCAGAAACTGGAAACTGAGTGGATGCCCATCAATTGGAGAATGGCTGAATAAACTGTGGTATGTGAATGTTATGGAATATTATTGTTTGGTAAAAAATGACCAACAAGACGATTTCAGAAAGGCCTGGAGAGATTTACATGAACTGGTGCTGAATGAAACGAGCAGGGCCAGAAGATCATTATATACCTCAACAATAATACTATAGGATGATCAATTCTGATGGACTTGGTCATCCTCAGCAATGAGATGAACCAAATCAGTTCCAATAGAGCAGTAATGAATAGAACCAGTTTCACCCAGTGAAAGAACTCTGGGAGATGACTAAGAACCATTACCTTGAATTCCCAGTCCCTATATTTTTGCCTGCCTGCATTTTGAATTTCCTTCACAGACTGATTGTACAATATTTCAGAGTCTGATTCTTTTTGTACAGCAAAATAACTGTTTGGACATGTATACTTATTGTGTATCTAATTTATACTTTAATATACTTAACATCTACTGGTCATCCGGCCTTCTAGGGGAGGGGGTGGGGAGAAGGAGGGGAAAAATTGGAACAAAATGTTGGCAATTGTCAATGCTGTAAAATTACCCATACATATAACTTGTAAATAAAAAGCTATTTAAAAAAAAAAAAAAAAAAAGAAAAGAAAAGAAAGAAAAAGCTAGCAAGTCCAGGACAAAGGGAGGGCTTCCCTGGCACAGGGTACCCACACAGCGCCTACCTCTCCTCCACTTTAATGGAGTAATCGTTGCAAAGCTTGTGAACATACTTGGAGTAGTTCTCCACCAGGGTCATGTCATAAGCTGTCAGGTGAACATTTAACACTCCATAACTGTGATCTGTCCCCTGGGAAATTGGTTTCATCTCAGTCTTCCCTATTTTCTTCTTGGACTTAAGGAAACAAAAAGTGAAAAAAAAAAAATTACCTTAACATTAAACAAAAAACTTGGCTCTTTTCAACAATGAGGTGATTCAGGACAATTTCAATGGACCTGTGAAAAAAGAGAGAACAATGCATCCAGAGAGAGAACTATGGAGACTGAATATGGATCACAACAAAGTATTTTCACTTTTTGTTGTTTTTGTTTGCTTTTTTTCTTTCTTTCTCATTTTTTTCCCTTTTTGATCTGATTTTTCTTGTGCAGCATGATAATTGTGGAAATATGTATAGAAGACTTGTACATGCTTAACATATATTAGATTACTTGCTATTTAGAGGAGGGGAGTGGGGGAAAGGGAGGGAGAAAAACTCAGAACACAGGGTTTTCGAGGGTAAATATTGAAAACTATCTTTGCATATATTTTGAAAATTAAAAGTTATTATTAAAAATAAAAAAGAAACAAAAAAATCAACAGTTAAAAAAAGAGAAAGAAATTTAACTCATGACTTTGGATGACTGGTGGAGAAGCATGCCTTCTGACTCTTGGTAAGGGTAATAGATTAAAGGTACAAAGCGAGACACAAGTTTAAAGACAGCCAACATATTGATTTATTTTGCTGGACTATACATATTTGTTACAAGGGAAGATCCTATTTGCTGGAGAAGTCGCTGGGAAGTGACAGTGATATGGATAAAAAGAGCAGTAGTAAAAAAAAAAAAATGATAATTTTTTTTTAAAAAGTAGCATTTTCTTCTATTTCTTTATCACAGCATGGAAGTGACTCTGGATTCTCAAAAGCTATATCAGCAGTGTACAAGCACTGGACAATCAATCAGTTTAAGTCAATAAGCATTTATTATGTGCCTCCTAAGTTCTAGTTAAGTGCTAGAGATACAAAGAAAGACAAAAGACAATTGCTGCGAATTCTCAAGGAACTCAAGAGTCTAATGAGAGAGACAACATGCAAACAACTATGTAAAAAAAAAGCTATATATAAAATGATACACAGAGAGAAGACTCTAGAATTTGACAGGGTGTGTGTGTGGGAAATCAGGCAAGGCTTACTGCAGAAGGTGGGCCTTTAGCTGGGACTAGGAAGAAGTCAGGGAAGCTTGGGAGGGAGATGATGAAGGAGAACATTCCAGTCATGGGGGAACAGTGAGTGAAAGTATTTCAAATTGAAAGCTCCCTTAAACGACCCTTAGCCCAGAGCCTGGCACACTGGAGGTGCCTGACAAATGTTTGCTGGGTCAGACTGAATTAATCCTGGAGGCCAGAGAGTGGAACTGGTGATAGGGAGTTAGGGAAGGGGGGAGAAGAAACTGTGTGGGAGGTGAATCAGTATGGCATCAGTATGGCAGCTGAGTGCATAACAGTAGGGTGACCAATGACTACCGAGCAGTCCGGGCCTGTGGTGACACAAGTATGGGAGAAGGCGGTGGCAGGGATGGGAGGAAGAAAGTTACCAGGTAGGAATGACAGGGGCAAGTAAATAAATGTTGGGGGGAGGGAGGAGCTGGCATGTGACCTGGAAGGTCAGGAGACTGGGAAGGTGATGACCCATGATAAGGAAGTATGGAGAGAGTTTAGGGGGAAGTAGGTTTAATTCTGAGCAGGATGATTTAAGATTTAGTTTGAATGTCCAACAGGCAGCTGGATGGAAAGACCAGGATAGAAAGGTTTCTGTCCAGTTAGTTGTTCAAGGATCACCCCAGTTAGGCTCAGAGAAACTCAACAATTGCCAGAGGCTGTCCAACAGGGAATGGTTACCACGGCTCTGGAGGACTGAGTATGAGAGGGCTGCTATAGTGGAAAAAATACTGGCCGAGGAAGCAACACAGTTCAGTCCCATTCCTGATTCTAACATTAAGTCTCTGTGTCACCCCAAGCAAGTCAGTCCACCTCTCAGGGTGTTAAGTACCATTACTTGTAAAATTTGAGGAAACAGACTAAATCAGAGTCTTAATCTGGGGTCCATGAACTTAAAAAAAAATTCTGATAAGTATATTTCTATATAAATGTAAAATTAATTTAAAAACATTACTTTGAGAAGGGTCCACAGGCTTTGCTGATTTAATCTCTGATTACCTTTCCAGAATAAGGCTCCAAAGATAGGCTATAGTTTCTGCTGATGAAGGGACTGAATCCACTGTTCCCTCTAGTTCTATAATTCTAAAACCTACAACCTACCTATTGTACCTTTTAAATGACTTCTAAGTTTAATTTTAAATAAAAATAAAACCAATGAAAATTGATAACACACACACACACACACACACACATATATTAACAACTTACCCTTTATAAAGTTATAACCTATCTTTCAGAAAGGAACTTTAGAACAGACAGGAATAGGATTAGAAAGTCAGAGCTGAGAGAGGACTTAAAACATGAAATATAGGACATAAAAGTTAGAAGAGAATGAAGAACATACAATACAAAACATCCAAAACTTTAAGGGACATTAAAGGTCATTATGTTTAACCCCATCATTTTATGGAGGAGGAATATGAGCTTCTGAAAAGTTAGATAATTTCCCTCAAATCATACAACAAAGGCTGCTGACAGAGCCAAAGGGTCCAGTAGCTGAATCCCATCCTCTTCTTGCTCCATTGCCAGAAACTGAGACAAGAGGATCTGCCTTGAGAAATGATTGGGGCTTATAGATAGTTTGCTAACAATCAGAGTGTGGGACAGAAGGCAATGTTTGGAAACCACACTTAACAAACCATGGTTCATCTTTATCTAAAACTGTCATTTGTGTCCATTCCCATCTGATCCTCACAATGAGAAAGGTTACATAAGTAAGACTCTCTTTTTTAATATCTGAGGAAGCTAAAGCTCAGGATAAGAAGTGACTTTTGCAAGGTCACAAAATCTTTAAGTGACAAAGCCAGGTCTGGAGCCTGGGCTTCTCATTCTGTACACCATGTCACCTCTCCAAAAGGCAGAGGCACTGCCCGAGTTGGCAACTTCTACCTTGGCTGAATCAACAAACAGACTGCACCAGGCTGTCAGGGTTGCAGTTGGAGCTGTGAGGAATGCTAACATCCCCCAGCCTCGGGAGAGGGTCGTGGCTGAGATTTTCCAGCAGAGATGAGCACAAGCTCCACGGGCAGGGCCAGCAGAACTCCATTGGTTTTTGGAAATGTTCCCATCATCAGAGAACAAAGCCAGAAAAGAGACTGCAGCCTCGGCTGGGACACTCAACCTCAGCTCGGATGGTGAAGCTCTGGCCAAAGTCCTTAGGGATAGGCACCTAGAACACACTATTGCTCTAGGACACAAGGCTACACACTTACCTAACTTCTGCAACTCCCAAATACCTAGTAGAAAGCTCTGCTCACATCAGGTGCTTAATAAATCCTCTGTTGAAAAAAGAGATGTCTATTTTTCCTGCACTTTGGTGAAAAAAAGTACTTACCATTGTTTATAAAAAGGTATTTGCCATTGCCTGTCTCTCTCTGTTTGTAATCTCTGTCTCTGTCTGTCATATATATATATACTTATATATGTTTATATAAGTACCTCCCTTTCTGTCCTCTCTTCTCCAAATATATATACTTATATATGTTTATATAAGTACCTCCCTTTCTGTCCTCTCTTCTCCAAAGATCTGACAAACTATCCTTTACTCTCCTTAAAGGGGTAATCCTGATTGTGTCTCCTCGATGTTTAAATTGTTTCTTTCTGGGAGCTTGAATTATTTTTTTCTTGAACTGATAATTTTGGAATTTAGCTATAATATTCCTTGAAGCTGGGGGGAGCTGTTTGGGGGGTGGTGTTGTTTTCCAATGAGGTATTTTACATTTTCTTCTATTTTTTCATTTTTAAAAAATTTTGTTTGACTGATTCTTAATATCTTATTAAATCAATAGCTTCCACTTGTCCATTTATAATTTTTAGTGAATTATTTTCTTCAATTACTTTTTTCCCCTCTTTCTTACTTGATCTTTAAAGTCCTTTTTGACTACTTCCAAGACAAACTTTTGAACCTGAGATCAATTTATATTCCTCTTTAAGGCTTCACATGTAGGCATTTTTGCCATAGCTGCTCTTTTCTAGTTTGTGTTCTGAATCGTCCTTGTCACCAGAATAGCTTTCTATGTTCAAGGCTTTTTAAACTTATTTTTAAAATTTATGTTCTGCTCCTAGAACAGAGGGGACCCATGCTTCTTTTGCATGGGGACAGGACCCTCTCACTGACTTACCCCACTGGGGTGTAAGTGCTGGCCTGGCTTGACCTATCGCGCAGGGATTCAGGACTTGCAATTTGCCCTCTATTCCATGGCTGGAGGTCTCACAGCTGGCCTCTTGAATCACTGGACATCTGAGCCAGGACAAAGGAAGTTTTATTGCTGATCTTTGTCTGGCTAAGAGCCTCCCACTAGATTCCCCATACCATACTGCACTGGGCGTGCTGCCCCTCTACCCAAGTGAGACAGTCCTTTTTTGAAATCCTTCTATGTTATCTTAAGCTGGAAAATTGCTTTGCTATGAATTTTTGTGGGTTTGTTACTCCAGAACTCATTTAGAGAGGCAGCTAGATGGAAACAGTGGATAGAGCACCAGCCCTGAAGTCAGGAGGACCCTGGGCTGTGTGACCCTGGGCAAGTCTCTTAAGTCCAACCGCTTCACCCCTTCCTCCCCCCAAAAAAGTAATGGAATCTATTTAGAGACTTAATTAAGTGATACTTCTAAGAGAAACCAGGAAGAGCTCAGCTGACTTCCTGCTTCTCTCTGACATCTTGGTTCTGCCCCTACCCAACTTACTATAAGAGTCTGCTAATTGATTACCTACTTCCCTCTCCCTTCCTCAATGCACCCACCACATTACCAAAGAAATCTTGGTAAAACGTAGAAATGACCATTTCACTTCCCAATCAAAACTATTTGATGACTCCCTACTGTCTCTGGGTTGTTGTACAGTCATTTTTCAATCATGCCTGATTCTTCATGACCCCATTTTAGATTTTCTTGGCAAAAATATTAGAATGATTTGTCATTTCTTTCTCCAGCTTATTTTATAGCTAAGGAAACTGAGACAAACAGACTTAAGTGACTTACCCAGAGTCACACAGCTAGTAAGTGTCTGAAGACATGTTTGAACTCAGGAAAATGGGTCTTCCTGACTTCAGGCCTGCTACCTATCAGCGTGTGTGTGTGTGTGTGTGTGTGTGTGTGTGTGTGTGTGTGTGTGTGTACACACATACATTTGTATAAAATACAAATCCCTCACCTGGCACTTGAAGCTCTTTGTGATCTCAATGCTATCCACCTTTCCAGATTTAATACCCATTGCTCACCTTCATGTACTCTCTGTTCTAGACATTTCTGTCCCCAAATCTGACATTTCATCTCTCCTTTATGTACCTTCTAATCATTAGTTCCACATGCCTGGAATATAATCATTTTCATCTCCACCTCTTAGAATCCCATTTCCTGATAGCCCAGGTGCTACTACTTCCTACAAAAAACCTTTCCTATTGCTTCATATTGTTAGTATTCTCCCTCTCCTCAGATTATACTCTATTCATCTGTAAACTTATTTATCCCCCTAAAAAATATGAATTCCTTATAGGGATAATAACATTTACACTATTTGCCTCATGGTTGACACTGAAAATCCTCTGTAAGTCTTAAAATTTTAGAGAGATGTAAATCATGACTCAAAAATATTATTGCTCATAACTAATTTGTAAGTATATAAATGTTATCAGTATTTATGATTGCCAATTATGACTAAGATTATTTCAAAATAATTGTCACTATCTCTGATACCCTTTCCAGCTCGCTCAGTCTAAATTATGTTTATTATCAAATATAAATGAATCTTAAAAAAATTATCACTTCTTCAACAGCAGGAAGCCCTTAAATCAGTCAAATTTTTATTAAGTGCCTACTATGTGCTAGACATTGTGCTAAGCTCTAGGAATACCAAAAGAGACAAAAGACAGTTCCTGTTCTCAAAAAGTTTTCTGTCTGGTATGATTGCTAGCAAATCTGGGTCCCAGAAAAAAGTTGCACCGACAAGCCGAATAGCTCTAGGAAGTGCCAATGGGACTCCATGTGGCACTATCTGGTCTGGGTGCCTTTGGGCACAAATCTGGAGACCATTAGGCACAATTTAGTTCTGGGTATCTTTGTGTGTAAAAAGCAAAAAAACAAAAAACAAAAAAAATCACATCTAGGCAGTCTCTGTGAAGGCAGGGAACGTACCAGACTGGAGAATTTGGAAGCCTAGTTAATCTTTGAAAAGGCTCATTTTGGGTTTCTGGGAGAGATAGTCAACCTGAAAACTCCACTCACAGAATTCTTCAGATATCAGAAATTTGCCCCTAGTTTGTATTTGTTAAATGTTGTGTCTATGCAGTCTGTGTTTGCGACTGGTCTGTCTGTTGTGTTGATTTAAGGAGCTCTGTTTAGTTTTAAGAACAATGATTAAGAAATTTGGCAATTGGTCATTTCAATATTGCGAAATAAAAAAAAAATGCTTGTGAGTATTAACTTCTTTATTGGACTTAATTGTAACCTGTTTGCACTAATTTGAAGAAAAAAAAAAAAGAACGGAGAAAGTTTGGCTGCTTTTAAAATCTGGCAGAAAAGCAGTCTTTTTGAAGACTGTTAGAAGGAAAAAAGGGGGGAGGGGCAATAAAACCTTATCTGAATCAGGTTGCAGCTCTGCATGGGGAGAGGTAAGAGAGAAAACAAAAGAAGCTGATGTGAATTACTTTGAAAAGAAAAAAAAAACAACTCTGGCAAAGAAATAGCCTCCTTATCTAGTCAAACTTTTAAGGGCCAGTTTTGTATGTATTAAGGAAAAAAAATTATAACCAAATGGTTTGTTTGCAAATTTAATTAGAATTTAGGGAAACTTACTTAAGTGGGAAAAAAGGATATGGCTTATTGAACTATTGAATTTTTGGGGCTTCGTTTTTTTATTTAAAGTGGTATTGTGATTCTGAAATTGTGGAAGATAATTACTATTGCCTTGTGCAGGCTAAATCTGTTTATTTTGAGTATAAGATCTTAGGAATTTGTTTGAATATTGAACCATTACTACTTAAAGACAAAATATTTTTAAAGATGTATTTGATTTGATTCAGTTTGACAATAGATTGTTAAAAACAAAATCCTGATAAGTTAGCCGAAGAGGTCATATATCCCTTAATTAGATGAAGTATGTCACCTTCTAAAACATATATTGGGTAATTTGTAAACATTATAAATTATGCTTTTAAATTTTGTCAGCTCTGCTGGACATGTGTATTAGCTTTATGGCGTTATTTAGCTGTTAACTATATTGTGAATCTTAAAAGTTTTGAGGAAAAAGAAAACAAGGAAAGGAGAAAATAGGTGATTTTTATATATATGGAACAAGGAAGACTGATTTGCAGAAACAAATGAAAGTTTGAATGAAATAACTAGTTACATGGAAAAGTATTGATTTTGTTTAAATAATTTTAGTTGGTGTATTTGTTAAAATTTGAACCAACTATACATTACATGAGATTCCTATCCATTTTGTGATGGCAATCATTTGTTGGAAATTGTGAAATTGATAATTAAGTAAGGGGTATTGTAATATTGAAACCTAAAAAAAAAAAAAATCAAAGATTATTGACTTAATAGGTTGTTGGACAGAGAGGGAAACAGTATGTTATAGTCAAAGAGAATAGAGAGAGATGGAATTTGTTGGAATGGAAGATAGTATGTTAGAATAGGGAAGAGAGAGAGATAGAATGTGTCACAGGGATAGTATTAATAACTGAGGAGAGCGAGAGGGAAAAAGCATGTTGGAAAAGGGGAGAAATAGGTTGAGAAAAAAAAAAAAGGCAAGTCTTTTAATGGAAGGAACTTGCCATTTGTTTGCAGAAAGAAAACACACTGACTGGCTAAATCCTGAGAAAGATTTGGCACCCTAAAAGTTATATAAAGAGAAGAATGGGAGAAGAAGAAAAAGGAAGGGATCTTTTGGCTTCAAAGGTGAAAATTTAACTCACCTTCTTTCTCTCCCCACTTCCCCCCCATTGTAGCCGCTTTTTAAGAAGTGAAGACAAACTCAGCTGGCTCACTGCTGCAGAGAGAATTTTACTGTTTAAAGGAACAATCTACTTTTACAAATTATTAGTGTTAATTCTGATAAGATTTTTTTATGTGAAAATAGGATATTCTGTATGAGTTTTAATTGATTGTATTGAGTCATCTTAAAGTTATTATTTAAAGGGACACCGAGAATAATAGTTTTTACCTTTGTCCCTTTGAACATGTTTCTGTTATGAACAATATGTAATTTAGAAATTTTCTATGTACTGGGCATTTTCAAAGCAAAATGATTTGTGTAATGTTGAACTTAAAAAAACCCAAAACCATCTACTTAAATATGAAAATTATAAAAGCCTCTCAAATTAATTGCTCGATGCTGAATGCTTTGAGACAAGAGTCCCATGTATTAAGCTAGCTTTGGCTAGTCTAAATTCTCCATAATTAAAATATTGAAAAACAATCTCTGTTTTGCTTCAGTTTCTCTGGCATTACAAAACAACTGGAAGGTGCAAAAAGTAGGATGCAAATAAGAGACAACCAGACTTGTAGAATTCCCTTTATGTCCTCAACTACAAAACAGTTATGATTTCCTTAGAAAATATGAGGAAAATTAGTAGTTTCCTTATTAGCATTGCCCTATACTAATGAAATTAAAGATCCTAACAACAACAAACATTAACTTCATTCATTCTTTAAACCAACATTTATTGAGGACCAATATTCAGAAGTATCCACTTGGGAAACTGCAAAGTTTAGATAAAAAAGAAGTACAAACCAAATGCTCTGTTAAACTGGGAGTGAGGATGGCTATAAAGACCAGGTGACATTTCAGTCTGACCTTTAAAGGATGGGTAAGAATTCATCAGGAAGGGTATTCTAAGTCAGAGAAGGAGGATTGAAAGCTACATATGAGAAAAGACCAAAAGTATGTTGGAGCCAGACTGTGGAAGGCTTTGAATGCTGAACAAAGGAGAACAAACGACTTGCAGATGAGAAGAAAGTTTTAAAAGTTTCTGACCAAAGGAATCACATGACTAGATCTATGGATAAAGAACACTCTTCTGACAAGGATAGGCAAGATGAATTCAAAGAGGGAGAGAGTAGCAGCAAAAGATCCCTAGGGAAGTTATTACAATAGTCCAAGTAGGGGCCAAAAAATCTTGTATTTTATAAAAGCTCTCGGATCAAAACTCCCAAAGTACTGAGGAGGCCTGTGCTCTGTTCCACCACATGCACTCGGCACTTATCTGTATCAGCAGCAGCTGCAGTCACACTTGTACAACAGCTTAAATTCTGGCCTTGAAATCAGGAAGACTTAGATTCAGATTCTACCTCTGACACTTGCTAACTATGTGACCACACGCAAATAACAAGCTCTCAGAATCTTAGTTTTTTCATTTATAAAATGGAGACAATAATACCTACCTCAAATCTGTGGGTCAAATGAGATAATTATGCATATTACTTTGTAAACTATATAAGCTACTTAAATATAAATCATCACCATCATCTTTATTATTACATCTGGGTGCCTATGGTATATGCATAGACTATGCTAATAATAGGGAATTTAAAAGATTTATCCAAGCAAAGTCCATTCTCCAATCTATTAGAGAAACAGGACAAGACCAAAATATTATTCACAGATTAAGAAAAATACAGAACTATAGAATATTAATGTTAAATTTTAAAGGGACTCTGATAATAATAACAATGACAATAGCTAATATTTATATAGCACCTACTATGTACAGGCACTGTGTTAAAAGCTTTTCAAAGATTATCTCATTTACCCTGGGAGGCAGGCAGGCACTATTATAACCTTCATCTTACATTTGAGGAAATTGGAGCAGAGGTTAAATGACTTGCCCAGAGTTACAGCTTGTGAACACCTGAGGCCAGATCAGAACTGAGAGGTTCCTTACAATGTAGATTTGTAGAACCTCAGAAACCAACTGGTCAAGTTCACAAGAAAAGGAAAATTTCCTGTTCTAAAAATTTGGCATATGGTTATCCTGGCTTTGCCTGAAAAACTACTAGTAGGAGAAAGCAGGAATTTAAGCTGGGTCTTGAAAACTAGCTAACAATAGTAACAATAATAGTTCCTATTTATATACTATTTGAGAGACTTATAAAATACTTTATTCACAATAACCCAGTGACTTAATTACTGCAAATTCTTTTCCATGTTTCACTCAAGAGGAAACTGAACCTTATCTCAGAGAAGTGACATAAGATAGTCTGAAGGACAGGTATTCATACCTAAGTGTTCTGACATTAAGTACAGAATTCTTTCCACTCCACTGAACTACTTTTGTCAAGAAAAGGAGTGCTTAGAAAACAATGAAGAGGCTTCTTTGGTTGATGGATAATAGGTTGGAAGGTTAGTATAAGAAAAGACTGAAAAAAGCTGTGTTGGAGCCAGATTGAGGTAACTACAAATAGGTGTCAGTACTACAATAGAGATAATAGTGTACATGTCTTTGTCTTGAAATAAAGTAACTGTTGAATATTGAGTCCTTTTTAGAAATAACCCACTGCAATGGGTTCTTACAAAATAAAATAGCAATTCGACTGTCTCATGATCTTATATTGCACTTCTAAATTCTCAGGGTTCTAGAGTACCTGGAATGGGGAAATATACTATCCCTATTTGAAACTTTGGCTTTTGAATTCCTGAAGGTGAATTTTAGTTTACACTCAAGGTAATGACACTTTCAGATTTACTTAGCAAAAAGGCAGGACAAATGAAAATAATGTCCCCATTGATTTAGTAATTCCCAAAATCGCAAATGACATCACAATCGACACAAACTTAGGTCATATTCTTCTACTAAAGCACTCTATGGGGAGAGGTAGAAACATATTTATAGGAGTCTAGCAGAGAAACACATAAGGAAGGAAAACTCATGCTTGGAGAAATCAAAACTCTGGATTGTGAACTTTGATGTCATTGAGATTATTTAGAAACCCCAGCACTAAACTGCTTCTCTGCTAACTGTCTGTCTGTTGATCCTCAGCAATAGCTAACTAGACAAGTTGTCTTCTCTTGTTTCCTTAAACACAAACTCTTTCAACTTAAAGTCATCCTTAAAAAGCATGTAGAAAGTATTATTTCTTAATCTGAATAGCAGTTCCTTGGAACCAAAGAATTGCAAAATTTATTAGTTTGGCCAGTATTACGCTATACAGACCAGATCAATCAGCTCTTCATTTATAATTTGCTGCACTGTGCAATCAGATATAAGCAAAATAATTCAGGTTGATTTTCTGGGCAAAGCAAACAAGCCTAGACAGCTCTTTTTAAACCAAAGCAGCAGCAACAGTACCTATCTTTCCTGTTTCTACTTTTTTTCTCTCAAATCAGAGGGAACAAAAAAAGGAAGCCTATAATTTTGAGGCTTCACCTCCCTTAAATTCTAGGTCTTAAAAGGGCATAAGCTGGAATTGCACTCTCCATGCAGCTAATCAAGGACTAGTAGCCAAAAATTTCTTATTAGTCAATTATTCTTGCTGCTGGAATTTTCAAATAGTTCCAACTGCTTCTGACCTCCTAGTGTTCTCTGGTTGTTCATCAAAAACTAAGCTTCCTGTCTCTTGTGTCCTATCCATTTCAATAGTTTAAATCACACTCCCCTAGTTCTTAGCAAATTAGCAAAAAAAGGGAAATTCACCAAATGCACCAAATTATCCTAAAGCTTTTCTTTCTTGTATGGTCCTGCTGCTAGATAAGATGTAAACTGCTGTCAAAAACTGACTCACAACTGAAAGGTATCTTTGACTCTTTATTCAAACACATACACACACACACACACACACACACACACATATATTTACATACATACATCCCCCTTTTTCAGTCTGTTTGGTGGGAAAATGTGGCAGAGTCTCCTTAAAAGTACATGTGTCCTTATAGTCAAAGCACATAACTGAAAGATAAAATTGGACAATCTAAATCTAGAGAATGCTTTCCTGTGTCCCTGCAGGCTGTTCACCATTATTAGGTGCTGCCAAAAACAGAGTTTAGGCTAATATGAGCAAACTCAAAAATAAGCCTGTAATTCCAAAGCCCCACTTGTTTAATAGAAGATATTGGTGATAAGGGTCAGGAGAGTAATTCATAATTCTGGGGAGCAATTTATATAGTTCTAAATGTGAAGAACAAAGTGCAAGGTACATATGATGAAATCACAATGGCGTTCTTTTTGCCAAAAGGTACACCAGAAAAGGTCACAGACAAAATTCAAAGATGATTTTGCAACATACTTCTGGAAAGGGGGAATTTTTATAGCTCAGAAAGATGAGGGGGAGATAAAGGCGGTATCTCAGAGTGACAAGGAGGAGTATGAAGCTTAAAGATAGTCTGGGAAAACCTTGTTCCCATCAAGTTTGTATCAAAGGTCTTTAAAGAGATAAACTAGAAAGTCTCAGAGGTTGGAGTTCTAGACAAAGGAAAACCTGAAATGGACTGATAAAGAAAGAAAGTTTCAGTTATCGAGGCAAGAAAGGCTGATTTAAATTTCGATTTCTCATTATTCCATACAAAAAGGACAGTCTGGGAATAACTAAGTTTCCAGGATGAGCATTTTAGCAATTCCTAAGAATAAACTGATCTAGCCCACAAGCTGGTCTAGAGAGTTCTCATCAGAGGGAGAAACTTTAGGGCCCCGAAAACAAAGAAAAAGTCTTTTACTTAACTTTCTGTCTTGAGCCAAAAAGTAGCTGTGCCCAATTCACATGTCTACAGAGAACACAATCTCAGGAGAGAAATGATAATCTGCAGAAGTACATGGTACAGGTTTCAAAGGATCTATCTTTAGCAGAGCTCCAAAAGTCCAAATAATCGTATTACTATTGCTTATATATTACTAAAAAAGTCAAGGGGATGGAAAAAGATCAGCATGGGGATAGGCAAGTAGATTTAGAAGGATAAATAGTAAGCATGAAGATAAATTAAAAAAAAAAAAGTCAAGCTTATATTGAAGCCTCCTCAAGTAGAACCACAAAATTTTCCTAAGAATTCTATTAGTGGAATAATACCCATCAAGGCACAGGTACAGAAAACTTTATTTGCCATCATACATCAAGCTTTCATCATAGCTGTTCTCCTAGAGTTCTCTCTTCTTTCCTATTCCTCATCTCACATCACCCAGATACCTTCTAAAAATCCCCTGCACTCCTGTCTCACATAGTAAAGTGCACCTTCTCCTGGCCAGGGCAAATCCTTCTCCATGCACAAGTGAATCCATTCCATCTCCTCTTCTCTTGCAGGTTACCCCTTTCAAAAGCTAGACTGTTTCATTAATTTCCCTTCTCTCCCTAGCTACTAGCTGCTTCCCTACTGCCTATAAACTGAGGTATATAATAAAGCTTTAGAATTCTATAATTCCAATTATGAAGGTAAACTCCTAAAAGGCAGTTTTTGTCGGCACTTAGCTCAGTGCTCTTTCCATGGTAAGTATTTAATAAATATTTTAAAAATTGAATTAATTGAAATGTGATATCACCCCAGGAAAAAAATGTGAAGTCTCATTTATGCACTATCAGAAAATCAAGAGAATATTAGTCAGAAGGAACCTTATATCAGAATGTTAAAGTGAGGCAGGAAGAAATGAGAAGGAATTTTAAAAATCATCTAATCTCATTTTATAAAAGAAAACATTGAGGAAAAATGAGGAAGTAACTTGTACAAAGTCACACAATTGGTCCATCCAGCTCAAATACTTTGTCATTCCATGCATTTGTGATTCTTTGCCAACAAGTGGTTCAGTCTAGAAAGAACATGGCTTACCTCAGCTGGAATAATCAGATGCTTGTACTTGCCAATGCCATGGGTGGGCTTTGACTTGTAGGACCGGCTAGTGTTTAGTAAAATGTTTCCTTAAAGAGAAAAAAGAAATCAGACTAGTTTCAAAGTTCCTTTATGGAGAAAAAGGCCTTAGAGTTATGTGGTCAGAAACTCTTTGAGGTGGAAGAGATCACAGAGCAACTAGTACAACAACTTTAAAGACAAATAAATGGACAATCAGAGGAAGACATTTGCTTAAGGTCACACAGTAATGGCAGAGCCAGGATTAAGGACTTTTATCCCAATTCACTAGAGTCAGGTAAATTACTCTGAATACTGAGTCCCTGGCAGGATTCTGGTCTTGGCTCTGCCTTTTGGCTTGGACAGCTCATTGTCTTTCACTTCAGTCATTTGTTAAAACAGCATCTGGGTAGAGATCATCCCAACTCTGGGCTACTTTCCCCAAGCACACTCAGGGAACTAACCAAATCACGGTGGTCTGTTCTAGCTTTAGTTGTCTACCTATCAAGACATGAAAAATTTCTCTTGAATGAGACTGTTTGGATGAAGTTTTCTCAGTTTGAGATATGATCTCTACTGCCAGAGCCAGCTCGGACTCTCAGGAAGTTACGGGAAGTGATGTGACCTGTGGTAAGCAGACAACATTGGTGACCATTGGTCAAGGATAGTTATGTCCTTTTAGTCTATCCAATGAGGAGGCTCCGGTCTTTTGCTTTTTAAATCCGGACAAGCAGGAAGCTGCCCAAAGTTCACAAGCACATGATGGGAGCTAGGATGGCTCTCAGATGTGCCTGGGCCTCTCTCCCTGCAGAGAAATGCTTTCTCTTTGTACCCGAAGATGTCTCTGATCAGTTAATTTGGGAAAAGGGGTCTAGCACCTGTCCCACACACTCATGACTTCAGCATATTTTTTAATTTTCTGCATATTTCTCCACTTAATACCACTTACAGCTCCACTTTTTGAGGCTAAAAAAAGTAATGATCTAGCTTCCTTATCCATAAGGTTTTGCGAGGATTTTAAAAATATCTCTGGGCCAATTCACCTCTGTCCTATTGTTCAACTGCACTGGAATCCTTCTTCCCTTTCTCACAGTCAGTGAGAATGAGAGAGGATTTAAAATATGAAAAGGTGCTTTTCTGCAGATATTTTTGAGGTAGAAGGCAACAGATTTGACTTCAAAATTACATTTGATAAAGGCTAAATTTTTAAAAAACCTGGATTCCTTGAGAAGAGAGCAGGCAAAAAGTACCTCAGAAGCACAATGGTAAGTAAAGTAGGCTCTTACAAACTGATACTAAATAGCAGTCAGTCAAGGGTTAATGGCCAGAAACTAAAGCCCTGCCCAGAAGATTCCAGTCAACCGGAAGCTGAAGTTCTTTTAGGAGAAATTGTCAAAACTGGACAAACAGATAGATATAGACAGACCCAAACATATAAAGAAATCCATAGAGGACCAAAGCACTAACTGCTGGCAGAAGCACTGAGCTATAAGCAAAACAGAAACAATTAATAAACATTTCTTAAGTGCCTACTACAAGTCAGATATTGTGGCAAGCACTAGGGACAGAAAGAGGCAAAAGACAATCTCTATCTTCAAAGAGCTTACAATCTAAACCAAGAAACAGAGACTGAGAGATGCCAATGCTAAGTTAAGGCAGTAGAGTAAACAGACAGGAATGAAGGCTGGACCCAGAAGGATAGAGAAGACCCTAGATCTTGGACAAGTCTTAGATAATAAGGAATGGGGCCCTATAGAAAGAAAGCCAGAATTTTACAGCTCAACTTATTCCCAGAGGCAAGCAAGGAGGAGCTCGGATTATCTTGACTTTTTTGAACTTAATTGGACCTTTTGTTATCTTTCAGTAGACCTTTATTACAGTCCCACCCCAGGTTAAGGATTCCAGTTGAATTTTTAGCTTAATTCTTTGCTTTAACAAAACCATCATAATTACAGTTACTGTAAACAAATAGAAAGTCAAGTTATGATGTCAATATCATGGTTATTTTTTCCTTATAAGAGAATCTACTCATACTGTAAACCCATTAAAACAACTTATTTATCCAGCCTTATGGAATGGAGGGTTCATTAGGAACTTGTCACACCTTAATGGTGTCTTCCACCAGGTTAATTCTGAGTTCCACTAGGAAGCTAAGCTTTCCTCTTTCCCTTGTTAAATGCTAAAATCCCATATAGAATTAGTTCACTGTTAGCAGTATAATTTGCCTCTTGATTTGGAAGTGGTCTAAGCCTACACATTTTTTGAGATATCTTTGAGGCACCTGTTTTCAGTTCAGATTTCAGTTCAGTTTCAGATTTCTGTTTTCAGTAGGTCCTGTGACTAGACTACTATCTAAAAAGATAACTTTCTAACAACCTCAGCGTTTTTATGGCAATTTTAGTATTCCTAACTATGGCTCACAGCCAGATTTATGATATATAAGCATCCTTTTCCCTACCCTAGTTGCCAATTAATTGCTCATGCTACTTGGCTCACCTAGTGTGATGAAATAAAGCTTTGACTTAAAGATAATCCTGTGTGAGTGTTCTCACTCTGTCTCTGAATAAAAAATTGCTGCAGCAATATCAGCCCTGAGTTTAGGTTATACACAATGATTTATGAGCATTCTATTTTAAGAAATGGAGCCTCTGACGTGAGACTTTTCTATTTGACAGAAAATTTTTTTGGCACTATAACTAACGTTATTTTTCAAATTTGAATCCAGGAAATGAGGATCAATTAAGTCAGAAAATCCACCATTCCAGAGAATGCCACAAAGTTACTCAGAAGGTGCAAGTGGAAATTGTTTACATCTGGACAGAAAGTTTGAAGGACAGCTTTTCAAGTCTTCCTTCAAGTGGACTCCTTCTATCTTGATTTCTCAGTTGTGTTCCTTTCTACAGGAATGATCCCCACCTATTCTGGAGTCTGGCAAAATAGATTATGACATATGGGGGTCTTCATCTTTGATTCATACCTGAATTCAAACAGCTAAGGATGCTTTGTTCTATTATAATCATGTCCCAGCCTTTTCCTTTCTTACAGAAAATTTCTATTCAGAACAAGTTACTTGCTTAAAAGCCATGAGCAAAATGTAAGTATGTAAGATTCTGCTGTTTTCTGTCTGAGAATGAGTTATTAGATAAATTACTGTTTTCCATTATTGGATAGATTTGGCCTAGTCATCTGCCTGTTACCGAGATATAATCTTATTACAAATACATATGCATGGGTGGCTTGCTGTCTGGGGAAGAGGGGAAATGAGGGGAAAAAAGTTGGAACACAAAGTCTTACAAGGATGAATGTTGAAAACTATTTTTACATATATTTGGAAAAATAAAATACTACTGAGAAAATGAAATGAAACAGGGAAAAAAGACATGTTTGTATCTTTAAAAACGTAAATAAATGTAAATGTAATAAATCTTTAAAAATGTAAGAACATTTAGTCATTTGAGGCAACTATTTCTGGGACCCACCTGCTATTCTCAAGCAGTATGAGAATTTTGGTGTAGTTTCCTTAGAAGATGTAACTTCTAAGAGTTTCTGTTATATCAATGAAGAAGTCAATTTTATTTAAGCTAATATAATAACATCTGCTAGTACTGTCTTTTGTAAACAACTTCTTTGATATGCACAGACCAAACTAATACAGCCAAAAAAAGGCAGCTGGCCAATCTATATTGGCCTCTCCCAGTCTATCCTACAACAGACCCTGGCAAAGAGGGGATATATACTCTTCCCACTTCTGGATGATTTTAAATACCCTTAGACCACCTTTTAATCCCAGACACAAGCCAATGGAAATTTCTCTTATGCTTAAGTTAGGCTAAAAAGAATGCCTTTCAATTTCTTCTGAAATCTATTTTCACTGGCCACAAGCTAGGAGAAACAATTAGGCAAGATTATCAGACATGCCCATGGTCTGATATTTTGTGCCCAAATGATTCCTCAAAGTACCATTAACAACCTTTACACACATACCTCACTGAAAGGTTTAGGCCAATCTCTCTATCTCAACATCTTGCTTCTTGACAAATAATTGCTAAATCAAACTCCACAGTCATCGAATGAACTAAGATCTGTTAAGGAAGGGTTTTGTGAATGAATACCTTTTTTAATCTGGTGGAATCCCCCTTTCTGGAAATTGCTTTTGGAGTAAATATAACTTTAGCTCCCCAACACAATCTTCTTAATGGGGATCTTAGCTGTTCTCTTTGCTTGGCACTCTATTTCTAATTGTCATCCCAGGCTTATGTGGGTCTTTTGTTCTTAAATTGGCTTTTCATTCAATTGTCTTATAGATTGTATCAAGCACAAGTTCTCTCCTTGCAGATAACATAGTCTCTCTTAAAAGAGATGATGCTGGGGCAGCAAGGGGACACAATGGTTACAGCACCAGCCATGAATTTAGGAGGACCTGAGTTCAAATCTGGCCTCAGACATTTAACACTTCCTAGTTGTGTGACCTTGGGCAAGTCACTTAACCCTAATTGCCTCAGCAAAAAAGAAAAAAAAAAAGAAGAAATGATGCCTAACTAGTTCTTTACAGACACCTGCTCTGCCTGGCACACTAAAAAAGGTTGATCATATTCCTATAACCATACTCCCAAAGGAGGGCTCTGCCTCTGAAGTGCTCTCTCTCCTTCTCTCTATTTTTCTTTCTTTCCTCCCTTTACCCCCCACCTTCTCATTCTCTCTGCCTCACCTTGTCGATTCTCAGAGGTAGCAAATAACTTTCTGGCCAACTGCAGGATATAAAATGAACCTTCTCTAAACATTTCTGAAGGCCCTAACAAGAGGAATGTATCCAGCAGAAATCCTCTCAACCAGTTATTTTCTGTCCCAACCTATGCTTGTGAGGTTTGTTTTCTTTCAATTCACCTTTAAATGATCGGCACTAGACAATGATATCAACCAGCTTCAGGGATCTGACTCAGAACCCACTGGGTCTTCAAACAACTCCTATGCTCACACTCAAACACATCATCCCTCCAAATTGAAATCCTGTAGGATGACTTAGCTCTATGGCCATTCCCAGTAGCGAGTAGTTTCAGAAAATGAGGTCATTGCCCCATATCCCAAAGGGCTTTAGGCCCCATTTGTTTGGGGAAAGGTTGATTGTTAGGGTAAATAGACCCCAGAAAAATATACCCAGTGTTTGAATGGGACCCCAGTTCAGGAGCAAACTGACCTTGTGCTAATCTCCCCTATTGTGTCCTGGTAACCAGCTTTGTCTCCTGTGGTGTCAACAAACTTTGATTTCAGTTCATCTCTGTAATACTTCCACCCCATAGGCTACTGTATTTCACTCCCAGCTTCTGAACACTACTTAACTAATGTCTGGATTTGTCCATTAGACCCCCTCCTATTTAGGAACTCTCAACTCACTTTTCAAAAGATTTCTTTAACAAATTAAGAGGGGGAAATGATGAGATTCTGAGTAACTAGATTGGGAATGGCAAAAGACTGAAATACTGATAATAATGCTTTCTGAGACAAGCAGGAAAGGGCACTGATGGAATCAGTTCAATTTTAAAATCCCACTTTCTGTGGAGGTCATGGGCAGCTATGTTCAGTCAGAAATCCAAGTTATGTCAAATCCCTAAGGTTAAATTTCCCCTACAAATCTGTCCATGGCCCAGGGCATCTTTGCTGAACTCTTTTTGGGTTAAGCCCACTATATGCCTCCTTTCCCTCTCCCCCATGCCTCATGGTATTTTTCCTCTCATTCCACCAGCATGCCTCATGATGTCTATTCTTCTTATAGCTAACTAACTACATGCTCTCCCAAATCTATTTCATATTTACCATTCCTGGTGCCTACTGTATCTCTTCATTTAGTCTGTAACCTTTCTCCTTAATAAACCTATCTTTTGCCAAAGAGAATGGCCATTGTAGATTCCTCACATGACTAAACTCCAATATTTGGTGCTTGAAGATCAAAAACATCACTGGAAATAGGAATTGCTATCCAGAACACATCATATTCCCCATGCCTAAAATGTTCTCTTTTCTTACTCGTGCCTCTTGGAATCCCTGGGCTGCTTCAAGACTCACCTCAAAGGTAAGATTCTACTGATATAAACTGACGCAAATTGAAAGTGAGCAGAACCGGAACATTATACACAGTAAGAGAAATATTGTTGGGATAATCAACTATGAAAGATTTAGCTACTCTCATTAAGACAATTTCAAAGAACTCATAATGAAAAATTTTCGAAGGGAGAACTGAGTGTAGAACACTGAGAGCAGAATAAAGCTTTTTTTTTTCACTTTTTAAATCTTTTTTTTTTCCCCTGCAATGTTAGGGGCCACTCTTTAGTGATGGTGGTGATCGAATTTTGACCAGCAGAATAGATCATGTCATGTGAGAAGATATGAATGCTACAAGGAGATGAGAGGCGACTGTATATCAGTGAAAATCTCTGATTTATTCTATCCCTATGCAGAATATAAATGTTTTCAAAACAAAGCAAGATTTAAAAAAAAGCATACATTCCTTTGCAAGCAACACCTGCATCTGTAACTATGTTTTATGACTTCCAGACATTTATCTCTAATTGCCAGGGTCATATGGATTCCAATGAATCTTCTAGCATTACTTAAAAGATAACAGTAGAGACTGATCTAGCTTGGTACTCCTCACGCCCAGAACTACAGGGAAGCATTGTGATGTAGCAGACAGAATAGTAGTCTTCTAGTTAGGAAGACTGGGATCAAGAAATGTTTCTGATACACATGGGCCATGTGACTCTGGGCAAGCCACTTAATCTTTCCATGCCTCAGGCAACATTTTCAGACTACAAGTAATAGAATAGCTGCTGATTTTCATTAATAGTAGTTTGCTTACCCGAAATTCCCTACAGCAATGTAAATATAAGTCTAGGCCCCCCCCCCCTCAAAAAAAAATTATAAGAGGAATCTCTAGCAGTCTTCCTCAGATACTTATCATAATGAAGAATATTGTATTTGTGAAGGCTCCATCAAGGAATCCAAAATTCTGGCAGGTGTGATCCAACATAATCATATTCAGGAAGCTAGATCAGCTGAGCTCTGGGTGCAGCTATTGCCAGTAGTCCAAACAAAGGTATCTGCCTTTCTCCCACAGAAGTTTCCCAGAAGAAACATAATAGTAGAGAGAATTCAGGCATCTGGTTAGTATTTGATCCTTACCCTGTGACTACATAGCTCTTTGTACCATAGCAATACCTTGCTGAAGATTCTGATGACTTGGATTATATGTATATACCCTGCACACTGGAAGACTTGAGTTTTGGATTATGCTGATTCCTGCCTAACGTTCTATAGACATAGAGTGCAGCAAAAGTTGAAAAAATATTAAATCATCCAGAAAAAGTGGGTGGATGGGAATAGACTATATGTCATTGTTCAAGGACTAATCTAAGTGCAGAAAAAGATCAAAACTCTTTTTTTTGTGTGTGTTGTTACTGTTTTTTATATCAATGAAGTTAGCCATCAGAGGATAAATTTTCTTGAACACTACTCAGAAACTATTTAACTGTGAAATATTTATAATCTGAATTGATGTAAGGAAAACGCAAATGAAGAGACTGCAAGACAATCGAAAAAAATATTAAAGGAACAAAGCAGCAAAATATCTTGCTACAAATGAAAAGACAACTTAAAACTTCTGCCTTTAGTTATAAAAGCCCCAAATCTAGTAGCTTTAAGCCACAAAACAAAAAAAACTAATTAATATTATGCT
Organism: Antechinus flavipes; assembly: GCF_016432865.1. NCBI lineage: Eukaryota > Metazoa > Chordata > Mammalia > Dasyuromorphia > Dasyuridae > Antechinus > Antechinus flavipes. The sequence goes on from NC_067400.1 coordinate 521,165,913, forward strand.
TTGTCATGACTGAAGCTGTCTGATCCACTGTTGATATTACTTGGCAATCAAGCACTTTCAATTGTTGTTTGGGGGCAATTCCTATAATTATAGCAGCTGGTTAATTAAGAAGCTGGTTCAAATCACTGTTAAATTAACCAATCTCTCCCCTCTCCCCCCAAATGGAAGGCTTTGGTCAATTTACCAGTGGTTAAACCATTTAATTAGACAATTATTTTAATTATAGCATTTACAAGGTTTTTTAAAGTCTCTGATTGCCAATGAGTGCAATTGTTTTTTTTTTTTCTTCTCTAGCTTGTTCTGTATCATTAAACTGGGTCTCCTGCTGCCTTATTAACATAATGTGACAGCACTTTCCCCCAAATGAAGACATTAAATTCCATGGTTTCAAACAGAAACTTAGAAAATCTTTCAATTAGCACATTTTAAAAGAAATAATCATATATTTTCTCTTCAATCTGAGGGCAGGTTGACAAGAGTACTTTTCAACACATCAGATTAGATTAGCTACAATGTCTCTGGTTACTAAACCAAAAGAAAAAAATGCTTAACCCAAAATTTGAGAGAGAGACAATTATTCATATTATTTTAGTCTCATTGTTCCCATTTTTTTTTTTGAGGGTTCAAAGAGAAATCATCTGAGGACAAGTCATTAGTTTGTTGTTATTCTTTCTGCACTTAATGATCTGTGGACTACTGTATAAACTGATAAAATGACTGGTTTTTACAACAAAAAGTACTATGAGCTACAGCTGTCATTCAATGGAACTATATATTTCTATAATAATCTCTATCTCAGAAAGCAGTCTCTTAAATATTACCCCCCAAAAAATTCATTTGAGAACTTTTGTTTCAAAGTTGTATATTTAAAAAATTAAAGATATCTTTATACCCTTTAGTGGTACACCAGATTTAAGTAAAATCAAACATTTCCTTGAAAAGTCATCCTATAATAGACTCATCCCATAATCAAAAAAGAGGCAAAGAAGAAATACAAGCATTCCAATTGTCACATTTTGTCGGATTAACCAAACCACTTCCTGGACCAACTAAAGAAAAAAGTTATTTTAAGCCTTTAAATGGGCTTTTTGTTTCTTTGTATGTTTGTTTGTTTTTGCTGAGGCAACTGGGGTTAAGTGACTTGCCCAGGGTCATACAGCTAAGAAGTGTTAAGTATCTGAGGTTGGATTTGAACTCAGGTCCTCCTGACTTCAGGGTTGATGCTCTATCCACTCACCAACTAGCTGCCCCACTTGTGTTTTGTTTTTTTTGAACAGACAATCATGAAAGGGGTCCTAGTATGGTAGCCTCAGTCATTTATTCATTCAAAAACATTTTCTGAGTGCCTATTACAATAAAAGTAAAAACTGGCATCCTATAATAGAACCAGAGATTGTGTAGGGCGGGGAGAGCCCTTGGAACTTAAAAAGTTAGATCAAAAAAGGACCAAAACACAGAATGTCAGGGTTGGAAGAGATCTTAGGATCTAGAAAAGACTGTCAAAACCAGGGGCCAAAAGAACAGCTAAGGTAGGATTGAAGGGGGCTTACAGTCTATCTAATAAATATAATCTCCTTACTTTCCATGGGAAGAAAGTGATAAAGGAAAGTACCAGTAAAGCCAGGACTAAAATCCAGACCTCTTGGCTCCCTGAAGCTAATGCCCTTTCAACTACAACAATAATGGACTTGTGGCCAAAGACAGACAAATACCTGAAGGAGAAGCAGACCACCCACCACCCAGATCCCATACCCCTATTCCAGCAAAAACTTGAATTTCAAACCAGACCAAATAAAGCTCAATAAATCCAATGAGGAACTATAGTAAGTGACTCTTTCCCTTTCAGAATTTAACAAATGGTCTACTAGAAGGTCACAGGCAGTAAGTAGGGAAGCAAATAAGCTAGCAGTCTATCAACAAAGGCAAGAGACACATGGCCTCTGAGGCTCTGTGTCTAGACAATAAGTGCAGGGGAGCCCCCTAAAAAAGTCACAGGGTAGAAACTTTGCAAGACCTCTGGAGAAGCAATGACAGCAGCATTCAGATAGGATAGTTTAAGGACCCAGAGGCTCCAGAGATACCCTAAAAAGGGACCCTAAACATCAAGCATTTTGAACCCCAAAGATTCTAGTTTAGCCTAATAGTAGGAGGAGGAGTTCATTTACGGCACCTGGGATAAGACTAATTCAGAGCCAAAATCCCATCCACAGAGTAGAGCCTAGCTTGAGCACAAAGATGCAATTCAGGATTTAATACTGGAAAAATTAGTAAATCAAAGAAAACACCAAAAATTATTGTAGATTTAGGGATCTCTCAAAAGCAAGAAAAAGCAATTACAAAATAACTGAAAGCAGAGATTCAAAAGAAGAAAAATGATTTTCCAAGAGTACTATGAGAATACGAGAAATAAAGCGAGAAATTCTTTAAAAATGAAACAAAAGCTCTAGAGGAAAAAATTAGGAGAATAAATAGCTTAGAAGAGAAAAGTGATAAATCTTATCAAGATTCACCAAATGTGGAAATTATTATACATTTTTTGAAAGAAACAGACAGCATGCGGGGGAGAGCTACTCCTCTTTTTAGTGTTTTGCTATGTGTAGGGAAGTGTTCTTTTTTGGTGGTTAAATTCAGAATAAAAAAATAAAACTTATTAAAAATAATATTTTGCTTCTGGAAGGTGGGAACATCTGAGCTACTTTCTCAAAACATATGCTTTGTATTATTCTTGGCAGAGTAATTATGGTAGACTAGAAGTATAGCTTTAGTTATTTAAAGAAAAGTTGTTCACCTGCAGAACAGCTGGGATTCTCTTCTCTCAGTTGAAACCTGAAGAAAAACAATGTTGAAAATGATAAGTTGATCACATTTCACTTAGAATTAGCTAAACCCAAACATTTCTAAAGGAAGATCAATTACACAATGGAAAAGACTTCCTTTATCAAAGCAATATATATATCAAAGGGGGTCAAAGTGTTTTCCCCTGTGGTATGGACAATTGCTAAATTAACTGTACAAATGATTACTTAACCTAAATATTTTTTAAACATATCATTAAAAACAACTGGATTTAGAAAATAGATATTCTTTTCCTATAGATATAAAAGGAATTCCAAGCTAAAGAAAAGAAAGAGATCAAATTACAAAAGAAAGAATAGGTTATTTTGGATTATATGAAATTGAAAAGTTTTATCATAACCAAAATCAATATAGGTAGAAAAATAAGGGAAACTGCCATTTTGAGAATAATCTATATCATGTATCTCTGATAATGGTTAGAGAGCCAAGTTATAAGAAGATTAACACAAATATATAAGACCGAAAGCCCTTTCCTCAACACATTTGGCCAATAGTTATGAACAGTTTTGAAAAAAAGAATTTTGAATTATTAACAATCATATATAAGAATGTTCTAAATTACCAATATTAAGAAAAATACATGTAGAAACCACTCTACTGTCATTCTCCAATAGATAAATGGTCAAAAAAATATGAACAGGCAATTTTCAGAAGAAGAAATTAATGCTTTATATAGTCACATAAAAAAATGCTCTAAATCACTAATAATTAGAGAAATGCCACTTCAAAAAACTCTGAGGTACCACTTCCCACAGATAGTTCAATATGACATCAAAGGAAAATGATAAACTCTGGAGAGGATGTGGAAAAACTAAGACGCTAAGGCACTGCTGGTGAAGTTGTGAACTGATCCAACCATTCTGGAGAGTAATTTGAAATGATGCCTGAAGGGTTATACAATTGCATACTGTAACCCTGCCATGCCACTAATTGGTCTTTTTCCCAAAGATAAAAAAAAAAAAAGATAAAGGATTTACATGTGCAAAAATATGTATAATAGTTTTTTTTTTTTTTTTTGTAGTGGCAAAGAACTGGAAATTGAGGGGCTATGTCCATCAAATGAGGAATGGCTGAACAACTTGTGGTATATGATTGTGATATTATGCTATAAGAAATAACGAGCAGGATAATTTCAGGAAAAGCTGGAAGACTTACATGAACTGATGCAAAATAAAATGAGCAGAACCAGGAGAATATTGCAACAGTAACAGAAATATTCTACAATGGTAAACTGTGAATGACTTAGCTTTTCTCAGCAATACAATGATCTAAGACTATTCTGAAGGACTTATGACAAAAAATGCTATCTACTTTCAGAGAAAGAACTAATAAGAGTCTGAATGGAGATCAAAGCATATTATTTTTAAACTTCATTTTTCCTGATGGTTTTCTGGGTCTGTGCTTTCTTTCACAATATGACTAATATGAAAATATATTTTGCATGACTGCACATGTATAAACTACCTCAGATTACTTGTCTTCTCAATGAAAGTGAGGGGCAAGGAGGGAAAAAAGAAAATATGAACTCAAAATTTTAAAAAAATAAATATTAGCAGGATACAAAATAAACCCACATAAGTCATCAGCATTCTTATATATCACTAACAAAATCCAACAGTTACAAAGAGAGTTACAAAGAGTTATAAAGAGAAATTCCATTTAAACTAACTACTGATAGTATAAAATATTTATCTATCTGCCAAGGGAAAATCAGAAACTTTATGAGCAAAACTACAAAACACTTTCCACATAAATTAAGTCTGATCGAACTAATTGGAAAAATATTAAATGCTCTTGTGGATAGGGTGAGCAAATATAAAGATGACAATACTACCTAATCTAATCTATTTATTTAGCGCTATACCAACCAGACTCCCCAAAAACTATTTTAATGACCTAGAAAAAATAACAATAAAGTTTATATGGAAAAACAAAAGGTCAAGAATTTCAAGGGAATTAATGAAAAAAAAAATCAAATGAAGGTGGCCTAGCTGTACCAGATCTAAAATTATATTATAAAGCAGCGGTTACCAAAACCATTTGGTATTGGCTAAGAAATAGACTAGCTGATCAGTGGAATAGGTTAGGTTCAAAGGACAAAACAGCTAATAACTTTAATAATCTAGTGTTTGACAAACCCAAAGACCCAAGTTTTGGGGGTAAGAACTCACTATTTGACAAAAATTGCTGGGAAAATTGAAAATTAGTATGGCAGAAACTAGGCATTGACCCACACTTAACACGTACACCAAGATAAGATCAAAATGGGTTCATGACCTAGGCATAAAGAATGAGATTATAAATAAATTGAAAGAGCATAGGATAGTTTACCTCTCAGACCTGTGGAAGAGGAAGGAATTTATGACCAAAAAAGAACTAGAGATCATTACTGATCACAAAATAGAAAAATTTGATTATATCAAATTGAAAAGTTTTTGTACAAATAAAACTAATGCAGACAAGATTAGAAGAGAAGCAATAAACTGGGAAAATATTTTTACAGTCAAAGGTTCTGATAAAGGCTTCATTTCTAAAATATAAAGAGAATTGACTCTACTTTATAAGAAATCAAACCATTCTCCAATTGATAAATGGTCAAAAGATATGAACAGACAATTCTCAGATGAAGAAATTGAAACTATTTCTAGCCATATAAAAAGATGCTCCAAGTCATTATTAATCAGAGAAATGCAAACTAAGACAACTCTGAGATACCACTACACACCTGTTAGATTGCCTAGAATGACAGGGAAAGATAATGGGGAATGTTGGAGGGAATGTGGGAAAACAGGGACACTGAAACATTGTTGGTGGAATTGTGAACACATTCAGCCAATCTGAAGAGCAATTTGGAACTATGCTCAAAAAGTTATCAAACTGTGCATACCCTTTGATCCAGCAGTGTTTCTACTGGGCTTATATCCCAAAAAAATCTTAAAGAAGGGAAAGGGACCTGTATGTGCCAAAATGTTTGTGGCAGCCCTGTTTGTAGTGGCTAGAAACTGGAAATTGAATGGATGCCCATCAATTGGAGAATGGCTGAATAAGTTATGGTATGTGAATATTATGGAATATTATTATTCTGTAAGAAATGACCAGCAGGATGATTTCAGAAACTGATGCTGAGTGAAATGAGCAGGACCAGGAGATCATTATATACTTCAACAACAATACTATATGATGATCAATTCTGATGGACGTGGCCATCTGCAGCAATGAAACGAACCAAATCAGTTCCAATAGAGCAGTAATGAACTGAACCAGCTACACCCAGGGAAAGAATTCTGGGAGATGACTATGAACCATTACAGAGAATTCCCAATCCCTATATTTTTGTCCACTTGCATTTCTGATTTCCTTCACAGGCTAATAGTACACTACTTCAAAGTACAATTTCTTTTGTACAACAAAATAACTGTTTGGACATGTATACATATATTGTATTTAAGTTATACTTTAACATATTTAACATGTATTGGTCAACCTGCCATTTGGGGAGGGGATGGGGGGAAGAAGGGGGAAAATTGGAACAAAAGGTTTGGCAATTGTCAATGCTGTAAAATTACCCATGCATATAATTTGTAAATAAAAAGCTATTAAAAAAAAAAAAAAAAGACAGACACCAAAAAAAAAAAAATAAAATAAATGTTAAAAATTGTTTATATGTAATTGGAAAAAAGCATTCATTTTTTAAAAAACCACAACTCTACTTAATGCCTGGAAAATTGTCAAAGATGATAAAAGACAGAGTAAATGTTGGAAGGGACTTTAAGAAGGCAGAATACTGAAATACTATTAGTAGAACTGTGAATTGTTCCAGTGTTTTGAAAACAATTTGGGATCATGCATAGTTAGAAAGAAAATTACTAAAATGGCCATAACTTTTGATGCAGAAAAATCATTACAGGGCATATGCCCCAGTGAGGTCTGGATAGAAACAAAGGCTCTCATAATTAACACCATTTTTTATGAGAACAAAGAAATGTAAATAGAGCAAGTGCCCATCAGCTGAAGCAATTGCAGTATATCAATGTAATGAAATATTATGACATTATAAAATGAAGAATTCAGATAAATGAGAGAACATTTTTAAGAACCAATACAAAGAAGTCAAAAGAACTAGGAAAACAAAATACTTTATTTATTTATCTATCTATTCATTCATTTATTTATTTAATTTTGCTGAGGCAATTGGGGTTAAGTAACTTGTCCAGGGTCACACAGCTTAGATGTGTTAAATGTCTGAGACTAGATCTAGATCTGAACTCAGGTCCTCCTGACTTCAGGGCTGGTGCTCTACCCATTCAGCCCACCTAGCTGCCCCAATACCTAATTTTTTAAATGAAAGGACAATAAAATGAAATATTGTAAAAAAAATTTATAATGATCAAGTCTAGCTCCAGATTAAAGAGAGGAGAGAGTACATCCTTTTCTCTTTACTAAAGAGACAGGGAGATTATAAATTCAGAATATTTTATTTGCTGTCAAATATGGTCAAAATGATTGATTCTGATGAACTTTTTTTTTCTCTTCTAATCTTTGTTACAGAAAAGATTCTGTAGGTAGGAGGAAGAATCTATTCATAAATGAATGTGATATAAAAACATAGAGCATAAATTTTTCAAATATGAAAACAAAAACATGTGTAATTTGATCTTGGCCAAAGAGATGAGAAAATGCTGTACCTCTTTTTATTACAGAAGTGGCATCACATATGCTTTTGATCTATCAAACATTTTGTTCAACCTTTTTTTCTTTTTCTTTTTTGTAGTTCTTTATTATATGGGAAGATTCACTGGGTAGAGGAGCATTGAAATTTATTGAGGAATGAATGTAACATAAAAACAAATACTTTTTTAAAAATTTAAAACAAGGGATATTTCACTAGGAGAGAGAGAAAAATGACTGATTTTTAAAAAAGTTTTCAATACTGTTTTATTTTTTAAATATATGTAAAGATTATTTTCAACATTTGTTTTTGTAAAACTTTATGTTTCAAATTTTTCAGATTCCCCTCCTTACTTTCCTCCTCTCCAAGACAGCAAGCAATCTGATATAGGTTAAATATGTGCAATTCTTTTAAATATATTTCCATATTTATCATGTTGTACAAGAAAAATTGTAACAAAAGGGGAAACAATCATGAGAAAGAAAAAAAAAAAAAAACAAAAGGTGAAAATACTATGTGTTGAGCTATATTCAGTCTCCATAGTTCTCTCTCTGGATGCAGATGCCATTTTTCATTCCAAGTCCATTGGAAATCCCTTGAATCATGTCACTGTTGAAAAGAGCTAAATCTATAACAGTTGGTCATCATATTATTTTGTTATCACTAAATACAATGTTTTTGTTCTGCTCACTTCACTCAGCATCAGTTCACGAAAGTCTTTCCAGGCTTTTCTGAAACCAGCCTCCTCCTCATTTCTTATAGAACAATAATATTCCATCCCATTCATAGACCATAACTTATTCGTTCCCCAACTGATGGGCATCTACTCAGTCTCCAATTTCTTGCTACAACAAAAAGGGCCATTATAAACATTTTTGCACATGTGGGTCCTTTTCTCTCTTTTATGATGGGATACCAATCCAGTAGAGGCATTGCTAGATGCTTAGTTTGAAAGCCCTTTGGACATAGTTCCCAATCGCTCTGCAGAATGGCTGGATCATTTCACAACTCCACCAACAATGCATTAGTGTCCTACTTTTCCCACATCCTCTCTAACATTTATCATTTTTTTTTACTGAGATGACTGATTTTTAATAGGAAAAATAAAGAAAGCAATAAAACTTTTTTTAAAATTGCCCATCTATAATGCTATTTATTATTTGCTAACAGGACCTCAACTTGATTTCAATTACATATCATTTCTGGATCAAAAGAAAATGTTAAGCATTTAGTTTGGAAAAGAGAAGATTGAGCAGAAATATGACCAGTATCTTTTGGTATTTCAAAGCATTGTCCTGATAAAGAGGAAATGGAGTCTGTGTGGGGAGGAGAAGGGGAAAGGAGGCCGAAAGGGTGGAACTAGGACCTGGGGGTAAAAAGTGCAGGAAGGCAGATTTCACCATCCTAAGAACTTCCTATCAATTAGAACTGTGCAAAAGCAGAATGAGTTCCCCCACCACAGGAGATCTCCAAGCAAAGTTTGTAAATAGATCTCAGTCTTGGGGACAGATAGAAAATTCTTGAGGTTTCTTCCAACTCTATAATCCATTAGTTGTACAGAACTTTAGAGGTGATGAGCTTTCTGCCTGGTAAATGAATCCCTTCTTCCACAACCCCAACAACTGCATACCCAATATATGATACCTACGATTACTGCAGAACTCCTCGCTATAAGACACAATCCACAGTGCTTGTGGCACAGGAATGGCTTTATGAACTAGCAAGCATCTAAGTGGGACTTGCTACAAGTAGGGTCTAATTTTTGATTCTTTCCTAAATGAGAATTAGGTTCTATGCTCTTGAGATACTCTCGGAGAATCACACTGTTCGGAATATCAAGAAACCCATCTCTTTATTTCTATCCATCAGTGGGATGGGACAAGGTTATAGGACAAGGTGCCTGAATGCTTGACACTAAATCTCTACAGTGCTTATAAACAAAAAATGTAAACCTTCTCCTGACAATCCCCTAATCAACACAACAATCCATTGACAGCCTGGAAAAAAGGAGAAAGAGCAAAAGGCATTTGCTCCTTCTTCTGTTTCTAATCTCAGGCTAGACAGAGCTCCAGGACTGCCCCAGGACTACCTAACATCTTTCATCACTAACGTACCAGAAAAGCAGATATAGTGGTACACTTACCTTACAAGTGAAAGGGCCTGTTTTGAAAAGGCATCTTTCCTTAAGCACAGCACCTATACCAGAAAAGCAGTATTAGGACAATCTTAACATGGAAAGAAACTATAACCACTTTATTTTTTAATTAGCTGATTGAATCATTTTGATTAAATTCAACAATTATTGAATTAGTATCTATTTTGTGCCATGAACTGTTCTAGATTATACAAAAGCAGTCCTTGCACATAAAGAGCTTATGTTTTAATAGGAAAATATAAAATAAATGAAACATATAAGTTCACACAAAATTCAATAGGAAGACAATACTAATAATACTAATGGAGGGGGCAACTAGTATAGGTGGCATCTAAATTACATTTTTTCGGCATAACCTTTCTATGAACAAGGGGCAAATAAAAAACATTTATCTAAAGAAAAGTAGTAAATACTTAAAAAACAGCCTCACAGATAAAATTTTGAAGAGAGACACAACCTGTTCTAACAACTAGATAGAGAATTGGTCACTAAGATTAATGGGTTGAGAAGATAAAAAGACAGAACAAACACCTGAAAAAATAATGAGTGCAAGGCATTGTAGTTCATCAGTCCTCTTGCATGTATTTGTTTTGTAAAGTTATGTATTATTTTAAAAATAATTACAAATTAAATAATTATTTGCAGACTAAGGGAAAGATATAAAGTCTTTTAGGATTATACAATAACTGACAAAAAATTGGATTACTTACTATTGTGCTATACAAAATGATGAGCAGAAATATTTCAAAAAAATCTGGACTTATACAAACTGAGGGAAGTGAGTAGAACCAGAACACTGTATACAATAACAGCAATATTGTACAATGACCAACTATGACTGATTTAGTTCTTCTAAGCAATACAATACAATTCCAAAAGACTCATGATGGACAATAGTATCCATATCCAGAGAAAGAACACTAAAGCCTGAGTGCAAATCAAAGAATATTATTTTCATTTTTGGTTTTTTTTTAATGATTTTTCCTCTTGTTTCTGATTCTTATTTCACAACATGAGGAAGGAAAATTTCAAACCCAAAATCTTTTTTTTAAAGAGAAAACATCATTGAAATTTTAAAATAATTTGCCAAATATACAGTTATTAGAATTATCTAAATATCACTTAAATTATATAACTGGTAGAGATGATTCTATAAAATAATGAACAGAAGTTATATATCATCAACTCCTCTAGTCCAGTAATGGCCCCTAAAGCCCAACAGCATGAGTTATAGTACAACACACAAACTCAAAATCTTTTTAAAATTCATATCATCAGACTACCCGAAGGTTCTGATGAAGCATCAGAAGATACAAGAAAAAAGAGAAGAAGCTACAGAAGAGAAGCAGAAGTCTAATCTGAACAAAAGAGGATTCCAAAAAAGTGGAGCAGAAGACACAGAATGTGACTAAAGAAACTACTTCTAGTTAAGAGGGCTGCAGGCTTTTCAGCAGCTCTCCTGGGGAGTCTGATGACTGAATTAGGCATTGCTTTCCTGACTGGCTGCAGAAAGGTTGGGTCAGCTGAGAATTCTATGCAGCTGCTGTGATGATTAAAGAACAAAATCAGTTTCTGTGCCAGAAGAGTCTGAGTTTATAGCTCTCTAACACCATGTATAGTCTGAGAGAAGGGGAAATCCTTGGGAATGTCTGGTTGCTCTCTACTACTTCTATGATTTGAGAAAGAAAAACAGAAGTGGAAAAGACAGCTTTGTATTTGTTTTGTTGTAAACTGTGCTTATGGTAGAAGAGGTGTGACTTTGCTACAGGCTGATTGGAAAAAGTAAAATATATCCTGCTGAATAAAGAGAGCTAGCTGTCTCTGGGCTTGTCTGCATTGCCCAGAGAGCCAACTTAAGGAGTTTTGGAGTGCTCTGACTTGTCACTAAAGAAGTGATCTATTTTTTGCTAAAAGAACACATTTTTTCAGTGTTAAGAGAGTCAGAGAGCAAAATGAGCTTGTCATTCCTTCACTGGCTCATGAGCCAAAGAGAAGTGGATAACCTCCTCACTTTCTATATGTTTAAACATCCTAGGAACACAGATTTGTTAACTCTAGGCAGATGACTCATCTCTATATGCTTCAGACTCCTTCCTGAGCTCCATCACTCATCTAATGCCTATTGAACATTTCAAGCTGGATGCTTCATGGACTTCAATCTAAGTCTGACTTAAGAGTTTTTTAAGGATTAGATTGACCTGGAAAAATGTAAAGGCAAGAGAAAAGGACACAATAGATAGAAAAGAGACAAAAGATTCTGATGAAAAACAGAAGGAATGCTAAAAAAAAACCAGGAGGGGCATGAGATCAAAGGTACATGTAGAGAGAGGGAGTGGATCTTGACAAAAAGAGCAGTCATCTCATATAGAAACTAGAGGAAAGGAAGAAATAAGGATGAAAGGAGATTTTGAGATAAAGGACTGATGTAATTATCCCAGCTGGCTATCATCCCACATCTCTCCTGCCCGTTGTGGCTATCCTCCATTCTCTTCCTGACTCTCTGTAGTCTGGCCTCCTACATCATCCTTCAGCTGAAACCGCTCCCCTGCCAAATCTAACAGCTTTTGCTGTGTTTTTAGCCATTTTCATCTCTCTGCAATCTTTAACACTGCAAAGGACCCTCTTCTACGTGACACTATATTATTTCTTGATTTCTGTGACTCTGCTCTCTCTTGATCCTCCTCCTATGTGTTTGACCATTCCTCAGTCTTCCAAGTCATGCCCACTAACAATGGAGGTCCCTCTAGATCTCTGAGCTTTCTTCTCTTGTCTTTATTGCTTGGTGATCATAGATAAAAAATATTCAATTTTGATAGCTATGTGGGTGATTGGCAGCTGTGGATGGAGCATGAGGCCTGAAGTCAGGATGATTCAACTTCCTGAATGCAAATCTGGTTTCAGACACTAGTGACCCTTGGCAAGTCATTGAATGCTATTTGCCTCCATTTCCTCATCTGTAAAATGAGCTGGAGAAGGAAATGGCAAACCACTCTAGTATTTAAGCTAAGAAAACCCTAAGTGGGGTGAATCAGACACAACTGAAGAATGACTGAACATCAATGCTTTTGATTCTCTAATCTACTTACCCAGCCCTAAATTCTCTTCTAACCTCCAGAATCTCATCTTAATCATCTATTGGACATCAATCAATAAATTGATCAACTAACATTTATTAAGTATCCACTATGTGCCAGGCACTGTGCTTATGATGAATCTTGAAAAGAGAGAGAGTGAGTTTATGAGGCAGAAGTAAGGAAGGGGTGCATTCTATGGATGGGACAAGCAGAGAGCAAAGGCATATATATGAGAGACAGAATATCATATTGGAGGCAAGTGACTAAGCCAGTTGTCTGGATCGAAGAGTATGCTAATAATGTCCAATTAGCTTGGAAAGACAACTCGAAGCATGTTATGAAGAAGGAGCCCCTGGAGTTGATTGAACAGGGATGTAACATGGTACTTAAAGATTTGTACTTAAAGAAAGTAATTTAGGCAACAATGTGGAGGACAGACTGGAGCATGAGGCAAAGATGCCAATTAGGAGGCCATGGAATAATCTAGCTGGCAGGTGATAAGGAACCAAGAACTATTTGAGTAGAGACAAGTCACATGGGAAAGATGTTGTAGAGCTAAAAATACCAAGATTTTGGCAGCAGATATATGGGTAAGGGAGAGGAAAAAACTGGAGATGACTCCAGGATTACCAATCAAGGTAGACTAGAAGGTTGCTTTTGACGGGAATAGGAAAGTTTGGAAAAAGCTTCAAAATTTGCAAAAACATCATTGTTACCTTCTTATGGCATGCCATCCAGGATGCCCTCAATGTGTGTGTAAATTATTTCTCACTCTCTTTTTTTAGTTTTTGTTTCTTTTATTTATTTAATTTTGGGTGAATTAAGTATTAAGTGTTAAGTGACTTAGACCACATTTGAACTCAGGTCCTCCTGCCTTCAGGGTTGGTGTTCTATCCATTGGACCACCTAGATGTCCTGTACTATATTTTTATGAGAATAATCTACACATGGGGCACAGTGGATAGAGCACCCACCCTGAAGGCAGGAGGAGGACCTAAGTCCAAATCTGGCCTCAGACACTTAATACTTCTTAGCTATGTGAGACCCTGGGCAAGTCACTTAACCCCAATTGCCTTAGCAAAAGTAAAATTTTAAAAACATATATATATAGTACAGATCAGAAAGGTGATTTATGTATTGATGGGTATTAATATTCTCTCAGTCACCTTTTTCCTGGTAAAAATAATATCAGAAATTTTTTCCCCTAAAATTTTCATATCCTTTCCTATTTTGAATATTTTAAAAGATGATTCCTCCAAATCTTTGGCATTGTATTATTTCCAGCATACCACCTTCCCTATACTTGGTCTGGGTCAGTTATTCTTCCTATCTTAATTTCAGTAGATTTCCTTTTTTTTTTTTCTTTTTAAATCCTGAACAGCACTGTCATTTTAAATTCAAAATGTGAAGGCTTCATTGTCCTTTGATTCAAAAAGAGTTCATTATCTAAGTCTTTCAGATCTATTTCCATTTTTTGCTGTTTTCTCATTTCCAATTTCATCCTTAAATATCCACAGGATAACTAGGCTTAGTCGGCTCTCTTGCCAAGCTTTCTAAAAATGTGCTTTCCCCACTATGGATCCTCTCTATTATAATGAGACAATATTGCTCATAATCTTCTACATTATCCTTTAAGATTTTATTTGTTCACTTGTGTCTTCGTGGTCCTACTGGGGTTTTCTTGGCGAAGATACTGGACTGGTTTGCCATTTCTTCTCAGCTCATTTTACAGGAGGAAACTGAAGCAAACAGGTCACACACATAAGTCAGATTTCTTTTCTAAAAATTAGTATTTTATTTTTCCAAATACATGCAAAGATAATTTCTAATATTCATAGACTAAGTGTTCCAAACTTTTCTCCCTCTCTCCCCCTTCCAGGACACCAAGCATTCCTACATAGATTAAATATGTATAATGCTTCTAAATATATTTCCGTATCCATCATGGAGTGCAAAAAAAACATGAGGAAGAAAAAACAAGCAAGGAAGCAAACAACAAGTAGAAAATGCTGTGCTTTTGATCCACATGCAGTCTCCAGAGTTCTTGTTCTGGCTGTGGTGGCACTTTCTATCACAAGTCCAATGGAAATGCCTGAACTACCTCCCGGTTGAGAAGGGTGAGGCAGATTTCAGCTCAGCCCTCCACAACCAGGCCCAGCTCTCCCTAGTGCTCCACCAGCAGCCCTGCAGGTTATGGATGAGTTGGTAGGTTAACCAGGCCGCTCTGTTTAGTGAAAGGATCAGATGGCCGCTGTTTAAGACTACAGCTAGTCCCCTTGGGTGTCTTCTCATGGTGACAGACTTGCATGATTTAAACTTCATCATTAATGACATGGCAATCTCTCTCTCAATTTTTGGCCTCATATAATAAATCAGGCCTCAGTAACACTAAAGTGTTTCATTTTTACCAGTCCTTCCAGTTTGTATAAATTTTAATATTTGTTTTAACAAGTTGATGATTTTTTTATACAAAGACAGTTGATTTAGAAATAGCTCCTATATCAAGAACCAGGTGTTTATTGTTTTCAAAATATATTTTACTAGGTAGAGGGAGGGGGAAGGTAGGGAGGAAGAGGAATATTGTGATGTTATTTAGTGATGTTATTTAGTCCTCACGTTGTCCAGCATTTCCCAATTCTTTTCTCAAAAAAGTATTCATAATTTACAGGCTTGAAGTTTCTTTATGATTTATAAGCCTCTGACTTCTCTCACTTCCTATTCCCAAACCAAGTTTTCTAATACATTCTTCTTTCTTCCCCATGCCTACCTATGTTATAGAATCAATATATTTATTTAGTAAATATCAAAGAATATGATCATTTCACTTGGAGGATCTTATAACAACATATAATAATTCATTAATAATAGCACCCACTATTGTGTGAATTAAATAAAATAATATTTGTAAAAGCACTTAGCACAATGGCTAGCACACAGTAGGCATTTAATAAATGCTTATCCTTTTTCTTTGCCCTTTCCCTAATTACATTTTTGTAGAATGTATTTATAATTCTTTTCTAGTCTGTATCTGTAATTGTTAGCTTAACTTGCAATTATTTTCATGATGATCTCTGCAAATGCTTATCACGAATACTGTAATGTGGAGTAACTAAATGTCCCATGAAATGATCTTTCTTATTGCCCTTGAACACATAAAACTTGAAGTCTGCCAAGTACTTTATTTATCTCTCTAAGGAGAATGTTGACTATTTTTCCATTTTACTGCAACTTTCTTCTGTCTTCTGATTTCATTTGAAAGGAAAGGGTCAAAATTTATAAGATTTAGTTCCTTAAAGAGTAACTCCACTCACTCAACATGAATCACATATAAACTATAAGTAATAATCTCACTCATCTAAATGATAATAATCTCATATATAAATTGATTTATAGGTGACCTAAAAAATTATTGTTAGTATCCTCTTCCCCTTTTTTGCCTTTCTGTCAACAATACTGAAGAAGCACAAAGTGAAAATGCATAAGCAAGAAGACCATTTTATATTTTCCTTTATTTAAAGACTTTATCAATAAGTAGCTAGTCTACTGGTTGGTAATAAGTCTATCCATACTTGGTTAGCCTGGTCCTCAGAAAACAGACCTGGTTTGTTATCTTGACCTACATGCAGATTTTACAGAACATTATGTTCCATTGTGTTCCGATGGCAGAACCATTGAGAAATGGGTTGCCACCGTGCCATAACAGTGCATGATTAGGACTTTGTACAGCTTCTCTTAAGTATTATTACCAATATTTCTTTATTTCTTCCTTCCTTTTTTTTTTTTTTTTTTTTTTTTTGCTGAGGCAACTGGGGGTAAGTGACTTGCCTAGAGTCACACAGACAGGAAATGTTAAGTGTCTGAGGCCACAGTTGAACTTAGGTCTTCCTGACTTCAGGGCCTGATGCTCTATCCACTGCACCTCCTAGCTGCCCCAATACTACCAATATTTCAAGCATCTCAGATTTCATGTATGGGTTTTCTGATCCCAGTAACTTTTGGGTGAAGGAGGGGTGACCACATAAAATCAAGTGAGGCAAAGCTAGAGAAGGAATTAACCTCAAACAGGTATGAATTACAGAGGGGAGTCTCAGTAACACATTGGTTTAACTAAGCAATCTCTAAGGCCTCTAAGATTCTGTAACTGTTTGATCTTTACCTGCTCATGATGCAGAGAACCAAGAAGTCCACTCTAAGTGAGAAAATTTTTCCTGATTTTGACATTTATGTTTTTAAAACTAAAGGTCTAGTAAAACAGCTCTCTTTGGTCTTTGACTAAAAGAACAAGACTTACTTCAGATTTTTAAAGCATTTTGTCTCTCAAGGCTTCTGGGTGCTATACCTATCTGCTAATGTCAAGAGGAAGTTCTTAGGAATAAATCACTACTTAATGACTTAGACAGGGCTTCTTAAACTTTTTCCACTCAACTCCTTTCCATTTGAAAAATTTGTATGTGTCTCAGGATATACAGATATATGAAATAGATATTTATTAATAATAAATCATAATTTCATGATCCCCACATTCAGTTATATGACTCTATATGTGCACACAGTAAATAATCAGTGAATGAATAATGACAAGAGAAAAATAGGTAAGAAAAAAAAAACCTGCTTTAATATCAGACTTCAAATCAAATCAATTAATATTTCTGAAGCATCTGTAGAGTATATCAAGATATTCTTACTAAGAATAAAGAGTATATTATGAACTTCCTAGAGGGGATACAAATAAATTCTCACCATCATCATTTATTTTGAACAGAAACTCAAAGAATGTAAGATTCAAAAAAGAAACAGACTCTGTCAACTTTCTATATTAAGGGAATTGAGAGGAATAGACAGCAAGTAGTTAATTGTAGGAAATGAGTGAATAAGATTGACTCATCTTCTTTCTATTCAATTATGTTTTCAATCCAAATTCTGTCTTTTGAGAAAACTATTTAATTGAAGGAATTAGAAGAAAATCTTATTTTATTATTTGAATCTAGTTTGGAGTTGCTGGGAAACTGGACTACTACTACTTGCTACTTAGAGAGACCCTTACCTAAGAATCTAGGTTATGCTGAACAGAAACTGTCACATCCAAAGATCTGCAAGGAAATTTTCTCACAATTGAACATCTGAGCAAACCAGATGTCTTTTCTGAAAACTAGTCTCATTCTGATCACTCAGTTATTGTTTCCATATTCCTTTAATCATTCACAAATACTGGGGAATGGAATGGAGGAGTAGGACACCTTTTCTGATTTTAGGGAATTACACCTATTCACTCTCCCCCTCCAAATTTGGAAAGTCTCTAATCTTTTATCCACTTAATATTATACTGTTTCCTTTTATTAACTGGTTTTGATTTGATTTTTTGACTAATTTCTGATTAACTGTTTTTAATATATAAGTCTGTCTCCCTTATTTAGGGTCCGGGCCTAACCTGAAATGGTCTAGTCCAGTCTGTTGGACAAATGGCATACACTGCTTAATAAACGATATGTTCAGAATATCAAACCTTTTTTTCCTCAGTCCTTTACTTGGTACACTATGTTCTAAAGGCCCTTCCATTTCTAACATTCCATGTTCTATGTTCTAGAATCCCTTTTAGCTTTAACTTCTACAACTATGATAAAAAGCAGTAAGTATTAAAAGATTGTTATTCAAATGGGGTTTCCTTTCACAGATCACTAAATATGAAGTATTATGTAGAGTGAGAAAAGAATAGATAAAGCCAGGCTTTTTTCTGGACTTCTACAATACATAAGTTTTTTAATTATCTAAAAGCAAAGCTTAGAAGACAACAACTTTCTGGAAAATGTTCAGGGCCTGGGCTGCTCTTTTCACACTGGGAAAAATGCCTCCTCTATCCTGAAATCTTTGGTGCTATTTTATTAAAATAAAAGTTCTCTATTTTGGGACCAAGTCTGCAAACGATATCCTCATTAATTAATGATAAAGTGGCTCTGGGAAAGAAGAAACTGTGAGGACCGTGAGTGAAGGAATAAGGACAGAGCTATTATAGTGGATTACAGGAAAAGAATTATGCCTGAAGTCACAGATTAAAAACTGGTCAAAAGTGGATGGCATTGTCAGAAATGGCCAATGTGTCACTTTTGCACTGACTTGTTACAAGGAAAGGTTTTAGAGGGATGGAGGAGGGAAGAAGGCACACTGGTCCCAATGACTAGAATACATTTCCATCTCTTATTCACTTAGAATATTTTGTTCATTTCAAAACTTTGTTCAAGAGACAGTTTTCTCAGACCCCTGAATTGCTTTACCTTCCCTCTACATCCTTGTAGTTGACATATATCTTATATTATGTACATGTTGTCTCTATTGATAAGACAATAAGCTTTTTGAGGGCAAAGTCCTGTTTCAATTTTGTCTTTACTCAGCACCTAAAATAGTGCCTGACAAATATAGGTTCTAATAAATGCTTACTGATAGCTCAGTATATTCTAAAGATAGTCTTATAACAAATAACAAATATATTATCTCATAAGAGTAAGTAGTAAAAGAGTGGTATTATAAGCAAATTAGAAGAACAAAAGATAGTCTACCTCTCAGATCAGTGGAAGGAAGCAATTTGTTGGCAAAGAAGAACTAGAGTACATTATGAAATGCAAAATGGATAATCTTGATTATATTATGTTAAAAAAGTTTTTGTACAAACAAAACCAATGTAGACAAGATTATAAGGGAAGTAGTAAAATGGGGGAAAAAATGTATATACATGTGTTCTGAAAAAGGCCTCATTTCTAAAATATAGAGAGAATTGACTCAAATTTAAAATACAAGCCATTCTCCAATTGATAAATGGTCAAAGGATAAAAGACAATTTTCAGATGAAGAAATTGAAATAATTTCTAATCATATGAAAAAATGCTCTAAATCATTATTGATCAGAGAAATACAAATTAAGACAACTCTGAGATACCACTATACACCTCTCAGATTGGCTAAGATGACAGGAAAAGATAATGATGAATGTTGGAGGGAATGAGGGAAAACTGGGACATTAATACATTGTTGGTGGAGTTGTGAACTGATGCACCTTAAAAGGTCCTCAAAAAGCTATCAAACTGTGCATACCCTTTGGCCCAGCAGTGTTTCTACTAGGCTTATATCCCAGAGATCTTAAAGGAAGGAAAGGGACCCATATGTGCAAAAATGTTTGTGGCAGCCCTTTTTGTGGTGGTAAGAAACTGGAAACTGAGTGGATGTCCATCAATGGAGAATGGCTGAATAAATTATTGTATATGTATGTTATGGAACATTATTGTTCTGTAAAAAATGATCAGGAGGATGATTTCAGAGAGGCCTGGAGAGATTTACATGGACTGATGTTAAGTGAATTAAACTGAACCAGGAGAACATTGTACACAGCAACAACATGACTATATAATCAATTCTGATGGCTGTGGCTCTTTTCAACAGGGAGGTGATTCAGATCAGTTCCAATGGTCTTGTGATAGAGAGAGCTATTTCCACCCGGAAAGAGAACTGTGGGAACTGTGTAGATCACATCATAGTATTTTCACTTTTGTTGTTTGCTTGCTTTTTGTTTTCTTTCTCATTTTTTCCTTTTTGATATTATTTTTCTTGTGCAGCAGGACAATTGTGGAAATATATATGGAAGAACTGCACATGTTTAATATGTATTGGATTACTTGCTGTTGAAGGAAAGGTGTGGGGGGAAGGGAGGGAGAAAAAAACTGGAACTGGAATTGCAAGGGTGAATGCTGAAAACTATCTAGATATATGTTTTGAAAATAAAAAGCTTTATTTTTAAAAAGAAATAAAATTAATGAAAACTGGAAAAAAAATTGAAGTTTTCAATGAAAAAAAAAAAAGAGTAAGTAGTGGTCAGAAGACCAATGGGCCAATGACACAGAGGGCAGGGAATATAGGACTTTAATCAAGTACAACACAGTCTCTAACTTCTAAAAGAGTTCTGTAGGCAAACATTCTCAGATCTGATTTTTTTTTAAATAACTTTTTATTGACAGAATCCATGCCAGGGTAATTTTTTTACAACATTATCCCTTGCACTCGCTTCTGTTCCGATTTTTCCCCTCCCTCCCTCCACCCCCTCCCCTAGATGGCAAGCAGTCCTATATGTTAGATAAGTTGCAGTATATCCTAGATATAATACATATTTGCAGAACCGAACAGTTCTCTTGTTACACAGGGAGAATTGGATTCAGGAGGTAAAAATAACCCGGGAAGAAAAACAAAAATACAAATAGTTCACATTCATTTCCCAGTGTTCTTTCTTTGGGTGTAGCTGCTTCTGTCCATCATTTATCAATTGAAACGGAGTTGGGTCTCTTTGTCAAAGAAATCCACTTCCATCAGAATACATCCTCATACAATATCGTTGTTGAAGTGTATAATGATCAGATCTGATTTTTCTAGGCTTTTCATGACTATGGTGGGTGATTTAATTCACTCATAAACACAAATATTTATTGAACATCTATTGTAGATGGCCACAATACCACATTAGAGGAAACAAACAGAAGTTATTCCTGCCCATGAGAAGCTTACAAACTTGCTGGGCTAAGAAGTCATGTCCACAAGAAGCTTACAAAGTAGCTGAAGCGAGGCAGCTAAGTGACTCAGTGGATAGAGCACCAGCCCTGAAATCAGAAGGACCTCAGTTCAAATCTGGTCTCAGACACTTCACACTTCCTAGCTGTGTGATCCTGGGCAAGTTACTTAACCCTAATTGCCTGGGGTGGGTGGGGAGGGAGAAGAGACAATTAAAAAAAAAAAAAAAGTAGTTGGGCTAATGCCTCTAATCCTGACTACGGCTGCTGGGGGGCTAACTGAACAGAGCACTGGACCAGGAAATTACAATGTGGTGTCAGTTAATGGCTTCATGATTCTAGATAAGTTACTTTAGCTCTATTAGCCTCAGTTTTCTAATTTTAGTAAAGTGAGGCTAATAATTGTACTTACCTCCCAGGATTGTTGTAAGGATCAAATGAGATAACTGTAAAATGCTTATTCTAGTATCTGTCATGCAGCGCTCTAAATATGTTATTAACTATTATAGTTTAAATTCCAATTAAAAGTTTTTTTTTTTCAAAAGGCATCAATAAAACTTTAATTAAACATGAGAGAATTAGAATTTTTGTCAGGGTTACATGATGTAAATGTGAAACATAATTATTACTTTATTAATATCACTATTCTGTTAAAAGCAAATTCCTCTGTCAGGTGTCATGTAGCAAACCTTATCAGTTTTTTAAATTCCCTTACTATGAATACATTCAGTCACTCATTTAACAGATAGTAGCTAAGTATCTAGTCTACCTCAGGCATTTTGCTAGGCTATGCATGCTTTTAAAATATCAAATTTATGTTAACAGAGAGAAGGTACAGGGAACTAGAAGTTACTGAAGGACTGAGACACCAATGAGAAGAAGAAAGGATAGTAGGGAAAGTAAAGGGAAAGCTAGAGAAAAGGGAAAAACAAAGTTCCCCAAATTATAATTTTGCCTAGATAAAATGCCTGTGCACAGAGACCATATTTACTGATCATCTTTTTTTTTTTTTTTCCCCAATCATCTCAACTCCCCATTCTCATCTTGGTTGGTATTCTTAATCCTAATGTCTGCAATCATGATTACACCCTCAATGGTGATAAGGGAGTTAGAAAGAAGCAAGAGGTTTTTTTTTTTTTTTTTTTTTGGTTTTGTTTTGTTTTGTTTTGTTTTGTTTTGGGGGGGGGGGACTATAAGGAATTCTGTTTTAGACACTTAGAGTTAAAGATATCTGTAGAACATTCATTTGATAAGTTTGATAGTCGGTTGGAGATATGAAACTGAAAGTTTATGAGAGAAATTAGGACAAGAAAAATAGATCTGAGAATGATCTGTGTAATAACAACAATTGAATCCTTGGGAATTAATGTGATTACTCAATATAATAATATAGAGAGAAGAAGATAAGAGACACCAGGACAGATATCTATGTATTTGTGTACATACATGTGTACATATGTGTGTATTTGTACGTCTATTACAGGTTACATTTAGGAATACTAAGATATATATAAAAATGACACCATATACTTGTACAGCACTTGATACCACACTATGAAGTAATGTGGCAGAGATTATTCTTTCTGAGGGTGAAGACTGGCTCTAAGTTACCTAGCTGATAAGCAGCACAGTTAGGACTCAACCTTAGTCTTCTGATTCCTGTACAGTGAGTGATATAGACACTGGACAGTGAGGAATGGCAACGTAAGTATCTATGTTCAAATACCAATTCTCTTAAGAATTGTTCCTGAGATTTTAGATGAGTCATTTCTTCTTAGTTTTATTATGGGTAAAATAAACCATTTGGAACAAATGATTTCTAAAGTCTCTTCTAACATTAAATAATACCTAAGAATACCTGCAATATCCATATCAAAGAGTTGTGGGAACAACTAGGCTCTTTCCATTAATATCACGTTGCTTCCACAGTATGTTCAAATCAAAACCTGCAGTCCATTTAACTAAAATCTACAAGACTTCAAAATTAATAACAGTGCTTCCCTTAAAGAACCAGAATTTTTTAGAAGACCAACATAACAAACCTCTCCTTTGAAAGGGTCATCAGTAATTGGAATAACAGGAAGAGAAGTGCAATTTCCATTTTAATTCCATCTTCCTTGCCAGAGTCTCATGACCTAAATTCACATAGTTGCCCTTTGTTAGGGCAAAGGTTTTCAAAATGGGGACCCCTCCCAGGGGCACAGAGGTACATGATAAGCCAGTAACTGGAGAGTGGGAAGATAGGTTGAGTATCTTTTTCCCATAAATGTGGTGTAGCTTGTGTCCAGGACAACCATATTTCTGTACTTCCCAGCTCCTCCCATTTCCTAGCCATGTAAACTTCCAACTTATTCCTAGCTGCCCTGGCACTGGCTCAGGAAAGCTTTAGGAAAAGCTATAATATAAACTCCATCTGGGCACTTCCCTGGCCCTCCTCCCTGCTCAATTATCTTAGGAATTAAATCCCTCCCTTGTCCCCCCTTGCTCCCCATCACCTCATGGCTTTAGCAGGCACTGCTCAGCTGGCTGTGTGCTCAGGGCAAAGGCAAAGCCCTCTCTTCTTCATTTTAAATGATACATGGTGAGTTGTACAGGATGAACAGGCCAAAAAGAGTTGTAATATACATCAAAAGATCTCATAGTATCTTTCTCCTAAAATGTCTCCTTTTCCCAAACTTCCCTATTAATTAAGGACACCCCATCCTTCCTGTCACAATGGCAGTGACAGTTCGCAACTGGTCCTTCACTCACAACTCACCTCATCCCACATAAACAATAGTTGTCAAATCTTGCTAATTCTACCTCCATAACACCTCTTCACATCTGTCTCTACTGATAAAGCTCCATCCTAGCTTAGGCCGCCATTAACTTTCACCTACACTATTTCAGTAAGTTCCTAATCTTCCCAACTCAAGTTTCTCCCCAATCCAATCCATCCTCCACATACTTGCAATGCAGAGAGCTCTCTATTGACTCTAGAATCAAATATGTCCCTGCTATCTCATTCATTTTTAATTTCTATTTTTGGTGTAAATTTTGTAATGTACATTAATTTATGTTCATGCTTATAACATAAATAAATGTGCTTATATTTGGGTACAGACTCAAAAATTTCTAAAGGATGCACGAATAAAAACTTGGAAGCAATTGATGCAGAGCCCTAAACCAAAGCACCATGTAGGTAAACTTTATGAGCATGACAGATTCTTTAGGATTAAAGCAAGGACTAAAAAAAACTAGTGCCAATAATAGCATGTAAGCTCAGTTGTATTTTTTGTTTCTAATAGGATTTATCAGGGTACCCACCACAGAGGGTCTCTCTTCTTTCTATGGCAAATTTTGGTCCTTGAGTAAATTTATGATTTACCGATTATAACTGCTGAACTATGTATGGAGGAAGATGATTAAATAGAAATATACTATACAGTCAAATAAATTAATGGTAGGATGATTTGTGAATATAGGCCTTTTAAGTGACAAAGGAATTTTTTTAAAAACAAAATCAGACAACATTAAGGGAAGAAACAAATATACATATGCATGGTCCAAGATACAGGTAAAAACAGAAAAAAAAGGTTCAAAGAATAGTTATAAATGCATGTGATAAAAAAGAAATCATAGAATCCATAGGAATGGATCTTAATATTTGTCTGATCCAATCCAGCTCTAAAGAGGAATCACTTCCACAAAATCCTTGGTAACTGGTTATCTAGCTTCCACTTGAAAACGTCCAATGATAATAAACAAGTGAGTTTATTCAGCTTTTTAGACAGTTCTATGGTTGGGAACTTTTCCCATATATCAAGCCAAAATCTGCCTTTTTACAACCTTTAGCCATTGCTCCAAACAAAACAAATCTCATACATCATACAATCCCCTACTAAACTATTTCTTCTCTAGGCTAAACACATCATATGAAGCCCTCAAATAATATTTGTAGCCCAATTCATCAGCTCTCTCTTCCTTCAAGATATTACATGATATATTTCCTGATTCCCCCAAACTGTTAGTGCCTTCCTTCCCTAACTACCCTGTATTTATTTTCTTTTTATTTATTCCATATTTACTTATGTCCATGTTTTCCCTTCCTTACCATTAGAATTTAAGCTACTTGCAAGTAGCGCCTATTTGTTTCATTTTGTCTCTATATATTTTTGGATACATAATAGATGTTTAATAAATGCTTGTTGGTTGAATTATCACACTGGTTGCTTGAAATGTGCTCAAGTTTATTGATTTCCTTCCTGAAATATGGCCGCCCAAACTGAATAGTTTGACCTTGGAAAGGTCAAGGGGCATTCTGGGCACTAAGATTCTAGTAATATCACTTAGTTTCTAGTAATTTCACTTAAGATTGCATTAGCAAGAAGGTCCACTTGTGATGTAATGACTATGTATATTAGTTTAGAAAAGGTAGATAAACTACAAAGATACACAATCTTTGTTCAATCAAGGGTGTATGAACCTTCCTCAATGAAAAGATATGCTAATAAAAAAGCCTTCTCCACAATGCTATGTCTCAGTACTAAATCTGTAAATGACTATATTCCAGGTGACAATAAATCACTAGGAAGAAAGACACTGTAAGAGCCCTCTTTCAAGTTGCCCAAATTTTAGGATAAATTGAATGGAGACTGAATTATTTGTTAAAATATAAATTCACTGAGGGCAGAGATTTGTTTTTAGTTTTATCTTTGTATACATCTAGCATCTAGCACAAGACTCCAAATATATGAGAAGCTTAACAAATGTTCAATGAATTGGATTATGAGACAGAGCCAATATCTGTAGATGCAACTTAACAAAGAGTCATTTTTGCTTTCTGGCCTGGAGAACCTGATTACTAAAAGATTTAGTTTCTTCTATACTGCTTATGAAGAGCAAGATAACAGTACCTTACACCCAGTCCTGCCCTAATTCCAGAGGACATAAGAGGTAGCTGAGACTGGCTCTCTAATCTATTTAGCCTAAATTGCCTAACTCTACTCATAACACTCCTCCCAGTCAGCAATAGTCATTCAGAAAATCAAAGGTACACATAATTTAGATCTGGAAGGACCCAAAGAGATCATTTTGTAGTTTTACAGATGAGGAAATTGAGGTCAAATTGGTAAATGTCCTGAGTTACATATGAGATAAAACTGGGAAAGGTAGAATAGTGTTAGTTGTGGAAAAAAAAAAAAAGCTAAGAAATTTGAAGTTGAACATCATTTGGTAAGCAAAAGGGAATCAGTAGACTGTCATGTGGATCACAGTATAGTATTTTCACTTTTTTTGTTGTTGTTTGCTCCTTTTTGTTTTCTTTCTCATTTTTTGATCTGATTTTTCTTGTGCAGCATGATGTGTAAATATGAATGAAGAATTATACATGTTTAACATATATTGGATTACTTGCTGTCTAAGAAAGGAAATGGGGGGAAAGAGGGAGAAAAATTTGTAACACAAAGTTTTGCAAGGGTGAATGTTGAAAACGATTTACATATATTTTGAAAATAAAAAGCTATTATTATTTATTTATTTTGCTGAGACAATTGGAGTTAAGTGACTTGTCCAGGGACACACAGCTAGGAAGTGTTAAGTGTCTGAGGCCAGATTTGAACTCAAGTCCTCCTGACTTCAGAGCTGGTACTTTATCCACTGCACCCTAAAAGCTATTATTTTTTGAAAAAAAGGAGTCATTGAAGGATTATGAGCAGAAGTATAATATAACCACATCTGTGCCTAGGAAATAATATTTTGGCAGCTGTACAATGGATAGAGTGGAAAGAAGAAAAGGAAAAAAGGCAGAAAGACCATTAAGGAATTACTGTAATAGTTCAGATAAGTTAAAAAGGCAGCATAGTATAAGGAAAAGAAATGTTTGGTAACAGTAAAAATACTAACAAATTCTAAGTCATATCCCATATCCTACCACTAGCAAGTCATCTAACCTGAGCCTCAGTTTCCCATTCTGTAAAACAGAAATAATAATCTTTAACTCACAAGGCTGTTCTTTAAAAAAGCACTTTTCAGACCTCATAAAAGTATGAGTTATTATATATATGTGGAAGGTTATTAGATAGACTAAAAGGAAAACGGAGAGCCAATTAAGAAACTATAAAGGGTGATGATAAAAGACAGTACTGGAGCCAGGATGAGATAATGGGAACAGAAGGAAAGTGATTAATGAGAGAGACATAGAATCCCTAAGACTGTACTAATTGGTTAGGACAGGTCCAAGGTAAATCACAAGCTTGCACTTGATCACATTATAAGACTTGGTGAAAAGTGGTGCCTAAGGCATAAATAGTGAAGTAAGATTGTGGGAGGTTAGCTCAGGTATTGTAAATCTGAAATATGAAGTACCAAGGGGGCGAGAGATGGAAATGGCCCAACGATGATTAAGTCAGAGGGTGTGAAGCTCAGGAGAACCTCCAGGCTGAAGTCATAGGTTTGGGAATCCTTTACGGAGTGTTAGTGGCAATCATGAATGTGGATGAGGTGGTTCAGAAAGGTGAACAAGAAGGCGCTGCATCCCAGCTTTAGAAGAGAAGGCAGAGAATCAGGATAAGGAAAAGAAAAAAAATCTTAAGAGTCCAAAAAACTGGATCCCTGGTTTGCCGCTAACCAGAGATCCAAAGACCCATCCCCAAAGGGGCAAATAAACTTAGATGGGGGAAAAATTATATTTTTATATCTATTAATATAATAACTTATTAATAGTTAATAAATAACTTCTGGTGGAAATTTAGTATTTTCTCCAATTATTAAAAAAAAAATTTATACTGTGAAAGAAGTTTATTGGCTTGACAGGGTTCTGTGGCACCAAAAAGGTGAAGAGCTCCCTGCATCAACCTCCGTGCCCTTGAGCAGACCCTCTTTGGTCTGGTCTCCAGACGTCACATGAGACGGGTGGACATGGATGACCCCTCCACCCTCCTAGTCTGACATTGGGTCATATATGAGATCAGCAGGACACGTGCAGAAACCCTCCCAGGACTGTCCATCGCAAAGGCTGCTGGGGAAAGCCTCCACCTCGCCCTTGAGCTCCCAGGCGCTGATGTTCGCACGGTTCCCCAGCTTCGGGCCCGCGCCCTCCCGCCTATCCCTGGCGGCCCCAAAAGTACCGTCATTACCTTCCCCCAGGCACCGCTCATCCTTCCTGGTTGGGGTCCTCCACAGTCTTACGACCCCCAAGACCTCAGCAGCCACAGAAACCGGAAACGCACTCAGACGACAGGAATTAAAACCAGTCCGTCACGAAAATGTGGTCCCGCGGCTACACAAACTTAGTTCCGGGGAGGCATATATACATTCTTTCACTCCCGGGCTTTTCAAGCCTTTGCAGCCAGGGGCGGGCGGGCGCCTCTCGCGCGCGCCTAACCTACCTCGCCCTTCGCTCTCAGACCTGAGCATTGCCCTTTTAGCAGAGCTTTTTACTGAAGTGGCACGTGCCGCCCTGAGTCAGGGTGAGACCTGTGTGCGAATCCTACATCCGACTAGCTGTACTAGCTAGCTCTGTGGCCCACTGTATGCCTCAGTTTCCCCACCTGTTAGAGAAGAAGAATAGCACCTACCTCAGAGCTGGGACAGTCAAATGAGAAAAGTAATGTGTTTTCAAATCTTGAAAAAGCGACATAAGTACTTATTTAAAATGCACCCTCTGTTTACCCATACAAGAGGGAGTTCATACTCTTGTCTGGTCGATTTCAATTCAATATATTTACTTATTGAAAAGGACTGAGTTTAGGCGCTGGGGATAAGACATTAAAAACCATCCCTGTTCTCAAGACATTGCATTTGCGTTCTATTAAGCTATATAATTTGTGCAAAAAACAAACAAACAAAAACTCAGGTGCGGAAGATTCCTAACAAACCGGGAGGCTGGAGAAGGTTTCAGAGTGGAGCTGATGCCTGAGCCAACTTTGGCACGCTTAACTGAGTGAAATGAGAAGGAAATGCATTTCAAATATAAAGGGATTGTATGTCAAAATAAATAAGAAAGAAGTTTAGAAAGTAAATCGAGTTTTAGAAAAGTTAGGTATGATAGATCTTTGGAGACAATTAAATGGAGACAGGAAGGATTATATTTTTTTTCTTCGTGGTTCCTGGAAATCTATTTAAAAAAAAAAAATGACTGTATTAGGGCATCAAACTCTCAAAATCAAATGCAGTAAGGCAGAAATAGTAAATGCAATTTTTTCCAGATCATGATGCAATAAAAATTACAAGCAATAAAAGGCCAGAGGAAAATAGACCAAAAATTAATTGGAAACTGAATACTCTAATCCTAAAGAATGAATGGATGAAACAATAAATCATAGACACAATCAACAATTTCATCCAAGAGAATAACAACGAGACAACATATCAAAATTTGTGGGATGCAGCCAAAGTGGTTATTAGAGGAAATTTTATATCTCTAGATGCTTTCTTGCATAAAATAGAGAAAAAGAAGATCAATGATTTGGGCTTACAACTAAAAAAAGAACAAATTAAAAATTCTCAATTAAATACCAAATTTGAAATTTGGAAAATAAAAGAGGAGATAAAATTGAAAGTAAGAAAACTATTGAATAAATAAAACTAAGAATTGGTTTTATGAAAAAAACCCGAATACAATAGATAAAGCTTTAGTTAATTTGATTAGAAAAAGTTCTCAGGGAAGAGGTGGCTGTTTAGCTGAGCTTTGAAAATGAAGCTAGATATTTTAAGAAGCAGAAGTGAAGGAGGAAGGGGTTCCTGGCAGGGAAGACAGCCTGTACATAGCACAGAGAAGGCAGATGGAATGTCTTGAATACGGGAGAGCAAGTAGTTGGCTAAGCCGCAGAGTACATTAGGAAAAGTAATATTTGGTAAGTGAACAGGTAGACAGGGTCCAAATGAGGAAGGGTCTTGTTTGTCCTTTGTTTTTGAAGAGCACCAAAGACATCTGTATTGGGGTGTGGGTGATGTTTTGACTTGCTTGTGAAATGGATTTAAGTCAGACTGAGTTGCATAAAGTCATCAGTCTCCCTCTTTTCCTGAGTCATTAAAGTCCAGGGACAAAAGTCAAGATGACTGGCAATAACCAGAGAGGCAGTGGATGACCCTGGTGTCTTTGACATCTGATCAGGCGCTAAGCATTCCCCAGTGCCTGCTTCAGCCATCTCCATGACTGTGGGAACTAACTGTTTCCATCTGCCCATGCTCAAACCAATAAGTTTGAGGTCTGTCAGTTACCCTTAACCTGGTTAATTAAGTCTTTCCACTAAGACATTTGTACCAAGATAACTGGAAAAGGGCAGTTTGGAACTCTGCCCAAAGGGCTATCTAGCTCTGCATACCCTTTGACCCAGCAGTGTCTCTGCTGGGCCTGTATCCCAAAAAGATCATCAAAAAAGGAAAAGGACCCACATGTGCAAAAACTTTTTCAGGATCCTTTTTTGTAGTGACAAGGAACTGGAAAGTGAGTGAACCCCTCCCCCCCAACAGCTGGAAAATGGCTGAATAAATTATGGTATCTGAATGCAATGGAATATGATTTGTTTTATAAGACATGATGAGCAGGCTGGTTTCAGAAAAGCCTGGAATGATTTATATGAACTGATGCTGAGTGAAATTAGCAGAAAACATTGTACACAGTAATAGCAAAGTTATGTGATAATCCCAAACCATTTGGTACTGGCTAAAAAATAGAACAGTGGATCAATGGAATAGATCAGCTACACATGACACAATAATCAAGACCTATAGCAATCTCATATTTGATAACCTTCAAACTCCAGCTTCTGGGATGAGAACTCACTATTTGACAAAAATTGCTGGGAAAACTGAAAAATAATATGTCAGAAACTCTGCAGAGACCTACATCCCACAACAAAATAAAGTCAAATTGGGTACATGAATTGGGCATAAAGGATGATACCATAAATAAATTAGAAAAGCAAGGGATAATTTACCTATCAGATCTTTGGAGAAGAGAGGAATTTTTGATAAAGATGAACTAGAGAACGTTATGAAAGGCAAAATAGACAACTTTGCTTATATTAAATTAAAAAGGTTTTGCACAAACAAACCCAACAGAAACAAGATTAAAGGGAAAGTAAAAAATGGGGAAGGGGAAGGAAACTTTACAGCTAGTGTTTCTGTTAAAAATCTTATCTCTAAAATATGTAAAGAACGGTGTCAAATTTAAAAGAATACAAGTCATTCCCCAATTGATACATGGTCAAAGAATGTGAATAGACAATTTTCAGCTGATGAAATTAAAACCATCTATAGTCATAAGAAAAAATGCTTTAAAGCACTATTGATTAAAGAAATGCAAATTAAAACAACTCTGAGGCATCACTTTATACCTCTCAGATTGGCTAAGATGACAGGAAAAGATAATGATAAATGTTGGTGGGGATGTGGGGACATTAATGCATTGTTGTGGAGTTGTGAAATGATCCAACCATTCTGGAGAGCGATCTGGAACTATGCCCAAAGGGATATAAAACTGTGCATACCTTTGACCCAGTAGTGCCATTACTCTGTTTCCCAAGGAAATCATAAAGAAGGGGAAAGGATCCACGTGTGCAAAAATATTTATAGCAACTCTTTTTTTGTGGTAGCAAAGAATTAGAAAAGGAGTGGATGTCCATCAATTGGAGAATATCTAATTAAGTTGTGGTATATGAACATAATGGAATATTATTGTTCTATAAAAAATAATGAACTGATTTTAGAAAGGTGAAAAGATTTACATGAACTAATGCTGAGTGAAACAAGCAGAACCAGGAATACATTGTACACAATAACAGCAAGAAAGTGCAATGGTCAACTATGAAAGACTGGGTTTTTCTCAGTGGTTCAGTGATCTGAAGCAATCCCAATAGACTTTGGACAAAAAATGCCATCTACCTCCAGAAAAAAACGATGGAGATTGAATATAAATCAAATGCTATGTTCACTTCTTTTTTTCTGTTTGTTTTTTTCCCCTCTTCCATGGTTTTTCCCTTTTACTCTGATTTCTCTTTCCCAACATGATCCATAAAACAATATATATTAAAAATAAATAAAATTTTAAAATTATGTAATGATCAATTGTGGACTTGGTTCTTTGCAATAATGCAGTGATTCTAAGCAATTTCAATAGACTTGGGATGGAAAATGCCAATCATATCCAGAGAGAGAACTATGAAGATTGAATGTGGATCAAAGCATAGTATTTTCACCTTTTTGTTTGTTTCTTGTTTTTTTCTTCCCCTTTTGGTCTGATTTTTCTTGTACAACGTAACAAATATGTAAATATGTTAAAAACGATTGCACATATTTAACCCATATCAGATTGCTTGCTGTCTTGAGAAGAGGGAGTAAGGGAGAGAGGGAGGAAAATTTATAACAAAAAGTTTTACAAAAATGTATGTTGAAAACTATCTTTACATGTATTTGGAAAAATAAAATACTATTAACTTTTTTTTTAAAATAAAGAAAACTTTCACCAGGGCATGGCCACTGTGTATGCTACTGTTACTTTTTTTTTTAATTTAGAAAAATATTTTTTGGAAACTGAGTGGATGCCCATCAGTTGGAGAATAGCTGAGTAAGTTATGGTATATGAATGTTATAGAATATTATTGTTCTATAAGAAATGATCAGCAGGATGATTTCAGAGAGGCCTGGAGAGACTTACAGGAATTGATGCTAAGTGAAATAAACAGAACCAGGAGATCATTGTACACAACAACAAGATTATAAAATGATCAATTCCGATGGATGTGGCTCTTTTCAACAATGAGATGATTCAGACCAGTTCCAATGATCTTGTAATGAAAAGTGCCATCTATACCCAGAGAGAGAACTGGAGAACTGAGTATGGATCACAACATAGTATTTTCACTTTTTTTTGTTGTTGTTTGTATTTTATTTTCTTTTTCCTTTTTTTTCTTTTTGATTTGATTTTTCTTGTCCAGCAAGATAATTATATATGCATGCATATACTGCATTTAACATATATTTTTGCCATGTTTAACATATATTGGATTACTTGCTATCTAGGGGAGAGGTAAGGGACAGGGGGGAAAGTTGGAGCACAAGGTTTTGCAAGAGTTGATGTTGAAAAATCATCCTTGCATATCTTTTGAAAATTAAAAAGCTTTAATAAAATAATTAAAATATTTTTTCTAACTATATATAAATTTTTTAACATTTAAAAAAATTTTTTTCACTTCCAAATTCTCTCTCTCCTTTACTCACCTCCCCCCTAATTGGTAAGCAATTTGATATAGATTATACATGTGCAATCATGCAAAACATATTTTCATATAGGTCATGGTGTGAAACATTAAAAAAAAAACAAGAAAAATAAGTGAAAAACAGTATCCTTCCATTTGTATTCATATTCCATCATTTTATTTTTTCTTTTTCTAGAGCTTTTCTCATCATGAGTACTTTAGACTTGTCTTAGATATATTATTGAAAATAATTAAATCATTCAGTTGACCATCATATAATACTGCTGTTACTGGGTACGATATTCTCCTGGTTCTGCTCACTTCACTTTGCATCTATTCATGTCTTTCCAGGTGTTTCTGAAACCTGTCCATTATTTCTTAGAGCACAGTAGTATTTCATCAAAATCATACACAACAGATTGTTCAGCCATTCTCCAATTGATGGACATCCCCTCAATTTTTAATGTTTTTTGCCACCATAGAAAGAGCTACTATAAATATTTTTTGCACAAATAGGTCCTTTCCTC
This sequence comes from Antechinus flavipes, assembly GCF_016432865.1. NCBI lineage: Eukaryota > Metazoa > Chordata > Mammalia > Dasyuromorphia > Dasyuridae > Antechinus > Antechinus flavipes. The sequence continues at coordinate 521,199,916 of NC_067400.1, forward strand.
AATTTAAAAAAAAAATCTCTTTAGAATACAGAACTAGGATATTGCTGGATAAAAGAGTATGCAGAATATATTTATCATATATAGGACTGCTTGCCATCTTGGGGGGGGGTGGAAGGAGGGAGGGGAAAAAACGAAACATAAGCGAGTGCAAGGGATAATGTTGTAAAAAATTACCCTGGCATGGATTCTGTCAATACAAAGTTATTATTAAATAAAATAAAATTAAAAAAAAAGAGTATGCAGAGTTTTATAGCTTCAAAGTGTTCCTTAGCATGAATACTCCCGAGGATTGATTGTTTTGCTGCTAAATTGGCTATATTATATTATCCTAGGCACAGGAACATAGAATCAGAGGATCTAGAACTTAGAACATGGGGGGCCAACCTGAAAAGATCTTTAGACCACTGACCTGTAAAGCTGGAATTTGTCCCCCATGCTTAGGTATATCTGCTAATTCTGTAATCTATGTTCTAAGGTACCTTCCAGTTTTGACACTGGGTATTCCATGGAAGGACAGAGTTGGTAATGAGGACGGGCCTGTAGCATGGGGGTCCTGAGCAGTGGATGCATTTGCTTCACTGACTCACTAGGGGGCACTCCCTCCTCCTTCACCACTCTGGCCATTCCTGCAATCCTATCTAATGCGAAGGAAAGGCTGCTAGGTACATGAGGCTGGGATATTGTGCTACTCCCCTGATCCGCACCCAGGCCTGAAGTTTGGACTGGGATGAGCAAAAAGGGGTGTAAGGGAAAGGGGGGAGTTTGGCCTTTAGAGAGAATTGAGGCTTCCTTTTCTCATTAAATCCTCATCCCAGCATCCTAAGGATAAATGTATTTAAAACTTGGATTATGGCTCCTGAAAACAGGAAATAAAAAGATAATCACTTTACAAAATGGCTCAGGGATTAGACAGGCATTTTATTCCTACATACAAAAGAAATGCTAAACAATAGACACAGCGTGCATTAAAAAAACAACTTAAAATAGGATTCAGTGACAACTTAAAATCACTGTTAAAATTTGCTGGGATATAAATATTTAAGTCTTATCAAAACATAAAGAACTTTACATGGCTGCTGATTAGACATTTTATCTTCTACTTTGCCAAATAATTCTTGTTTTGTTACCTCTATAACAGCCAAGGTGGCTCTCCCTTTGCTGGTGGCTGTTCTTACTGACATAGAAACTTCCCCTGCTTTTGGCCAGCTCTGACCTGATGTAATCCAAAACCTATGAATCTCTTGCACTCACAACTTCATCTACAAATCTAGATGGCGGCAGGTTGTAATGAAATGTTTCCCTTGCTATCCCTTCCTTTCATGGAGAATGGAGAAACAAAATGCATTAAAATAAATCCAATGCAAGCAAAATAGAAGAAAAGCTAGAGAAGGAAAATTTTACAACAATTTTCTCTGATAAAGGCCTAATTTCTCAAATATTTAGAGAACTGCGCCAAATTAATAAAACTAAGAGCCATTTTCCAATTGATACTCAAAAGATAAGAACAGGCAGTTTTCAGAATAGGAAATCAGAGTCATATTAAAAATGCTCTAAATCACTAATAGAGAAGTAGAAATTAAAACAATACTGGGGTACCTATCAAATCACACCTATCAGACTGGCTAATGACAGAAAAATAATTACAAATGCTGGAGGAGATGTTGAAAAAATAGGTACACTAATTCATTGTTGGTGGTATAGTGAATCAATCCAATCATTCTGGAGAACTTTTAGAACTATGACAAAGGATATAAAACTGCATTTATATCTAGCAATACCACTATTAGGTCTATATTCCAAAGAGATCAAAGAAAAAGAAAAAGGACCCATTTGTAGAAAAATATTTATAGCAACTCTTTTTGTGGTGACAAAGAATTGGAAGTTGAGAGGATGCCCACCAATTGGGTAATGGTTTAACTAGTTAATTGTGATAGAATACTATTGAGTTATAAGAAATGAGGAGGGGGTTGGTGTCTAAAAATCTTGAAAAGACTTGTGTGAGCTGATACAAAATAAAGTCAGGAGAAGCAAGAAAACATTGTACATAGTAACAGCAATTTTTTTTTTTTTGCTTTTTTTGAATAACTTTATTTTGGGAGAGTTCCTTATACATACATAAAATGAACACACCACTGTTGAGAAACAAAAACAGCATTTAATCATTTCCAGCCTTATAAATTTTTTAAAGTGATTTAGTTATCAAGTTTAGATATCTCTGCAAGTATCACCTTGCAGGACCATCATCACATTTAAACCATAGCCTTATTGGCAATGGAAAAAAACCTCACACTGCATCTAATTAACTACAGTATTTCTAAGCATAATCACAGCTGATTGAGTGCAATGTGATCTACATCAAAATTCATATGGATGTCATACAGTGACAACATTGTAATAAGTAACATTAATGACCTCCAACATACAGAAGATGAATTAGACCATTCAAGGAAACAGCAATATTTTAATGATGATCAACTGATCGATGCAATGATCCAAAACAGTTCCAAAATGAAAAATTAGCCTTAAGTGCTCAGTTGTCCAACCTCAGTGCATCAACTTAAGAGTTTCAGCCCTTCACATCTCCTACTTTCTTTTGTTTTAGAACACAGGTGGTGATGCCATCCCTGACTTCTCAGGGAAGTGAGAACCCCCAAAAGGAGGTGATCACATCCTCCCTGACTTCTCAGGAAAGGAGCTGAAAACACCTAAAAGAAGGTAAGCACCGTCTTCCCCCGCATCCCCCCCGCTCCAACTTCTCAGGAAGGGAGGTGAAAGCAATAAAAAGATGATCATGTCCTCCCTGACATCTCAGGAAAGGAGATGAAAAGCACCAAAGGCAAACGGGGATTGCTAGCAGGTTTCTGGGCCAAAGGGTCTTATTAGAAACAGGTATGCACAAACTCATCAGCATGGGAGGTATTACACAAGCACATAGCAGCAATAACATAGAGGCTATTAGTGGTGACTCTCTCCACAGCCAGTGCAGGCTCATTGTGGTGTATATGCAAGTAGTGATATAACAAACAATATGAATCAACATGGTATTGTAAAAGATTTCCAGAAGTCCTAGAAGGAGGGTATATAAACAACAGTCACATATACACCTTCTTCAGCAGCCAAGAGATAGTCCAAAACCAATCTATTGTCCATTGCTTCATGTGTCATGAATCCAATGATTCCTGCAGATTTTTAAGTCCTGCAACAGTCTTATCATTTCTCAGAAAATCCAATGATTCCTGAGGGCTTTCAAGTCCTACACCAGTGTGGCTTTCAAGTCTTACACCAGTGTTATCATGTCTCAGAGAATCCAATGATTTCTGAGGGTTTTCAAGTCCTACGACAATCTTATATCTCAGAGAATCCAATGATTCCTGAGGGTTTTCAAGTCCTACAGCAATCTTATCATGTCTCAGAGAATCCAATGATTCCTGCAGATTTTGAAGTCCTGCAACAGTTTTATCATTTCTCAGAAAATCCAATGATTTCTGAGGGCTTTCAAGTCCTACAACAGTCTTATCATGTCTCAGAGAATCCAATAATTCCTGAGGGTTTTGAAGTCCAACAATTTTTGATGTCCATGAGTCAAACGCTATAACTACCATGTTCTTTCAGTAGTGGGCACAATCAGCAACAAAACTACCCGATGTTTCTTGGGTCTTCTCCTTCGTTTCAAGGATCTGCTCCATCTCTCTCCAATGGACAAGGTGAAAAAGGCTCGTTGGCACCCATCTGATTTCTTCTCCACCTGTAGAGATACAAGCAAACCCTCTTCCCCAAGCAGTTAGCCTATCTGATCCCTTCCATTCACCACTTTCTGGGTCTCTCCACATCACCTGGGGATTATCTAAAAATAGTGGAGCTGTTTGCACTGGGCACTGTCCTTGTGGTGGGTTATAAAATCTGTCTGCTAGAGCCAGTGCATCTTTGTCAAAAATCAAGAAGTTAATAGTATAGAGGGCTAGATTTAGAAGTTCTCTAGGGTTACCTGTGGCTCCCCCTTTCTTTTGTTTCTGCAGGAGTGTCTTGATGTCTCTGTTTCTCCTCTCTACTATTGCCTGTCCTTGAGGATTAAAGGGTATGCCAATGGTGTGTAAAATCTTATACTGTGCACAAAAGTGTGCAAAATGTTTGGAGATATATGCAGGACCATTGTCTGTTTTTATTGCTTGTGGCACACTCAGAATTGCAAATGGTTGTATAAGGAATTCAGTGACCACTTGGGTTATCTTTTTTGCTGCTGGTATTGCAAAAGTGAATCCTGAAAAAGTGTCTACCACAACATGGATAAAAGACAGGGGACCAAAAGATTTATAATGGGTCACATCCATTTGAAATTTGGGTCTCAAACCACAAAGGTTCTTCCCTGGAGGCAGCATAGGAGGGTGGAAAAGAAGGCAAGCTGTACAGGCTTTTACTATGCTCCTAGCTTCCTCTCTTATTATTCCAAATTGTAACCGCAAAGCTCGAGCAGCCTGATGATATTTAGAATGAGATTCCTGGGCTTCTTGAAATAAAGGAGTATTGACCAACATAGTTAGAAGGCTAGCTGCCTTTGAATTACCATAAAAAATAGGACCTGGAAGTCTACCATGAGAATGGACATGCAAGATGCCACTACGAGGACAGTCAAAGATGGAATGTCCCTCTTCCAGTCCTTCTTAGCTCTTATATACCTTATTATAATTACATCATTACAGCATACTGATTATGTATGAACTTAGAGAACCATTACATCACCATGCTAAGTACTAAGTATATATGTGAACTAGAGAATTAATCTCATCAAATCCACTGAGTTAACACCTTGGCCAAGAGATAGTCCAAAACCAATCTATTGTCCATTGCTTCACATGTCAGGGAATGCAATGATCCCCGCAAATTTTGAAGTCCTGCAACAGTCTTTTTATGTATTAGGAAAAACAATGATTCCAGCAGATTTTGAAGTCCTGCAACAGTCTTATCATTTCTCAGAAAATCCAATGATTCCTGAGGGTTTTCAAGTCCTACAACAATCTTATCATGTCTCAAGGATTCCAATTATTCCTGAGGGTTTTGAAGTCCAACAATTTTTGATGTCATGAGTCAAACGCCATAACTGCCATGCTCTTTCAGTGGTGAGCACAGACAGGAATGGAACCACTGATGTTTCTTGGGTCTTTCCCTTTGTTTCAAGGGTCTGCTCCGTCTCTCTCCGATGGACAAGGTGAAAAAGGCTTGTTGGCACCTATCTGATTCCTTCTCCATCTGTGGAGATACAAGCAAACCCTCTTCCCCAAGCAGTTAACCTATCTGGTCCTTTCCATTCACCATTTTCTGGGTCTCTCCACATCACCTGGGGATTATCTAAAGATAGTGGAGTTGCTTGCATTGGGCACTGTCTTTGTGATGAGTTATAAAACTTGTCTGCGAGAACCAGTGCATCTTTGTCAAAAATCAAGAAGTTAATAGTATAGAGGGCTAGATTTAGAAGTTCTCTAGGGTTGCCTGTGGCTCCCCCTTTCTTTTGTTTCTGCAGGAGTGTCTTGATGTCTCTGTTTCTCCTCTCTACTATTGCCTGTACTTGAGGATTAAAGGGTATGCCAGTGGTGTGTAAAATCTGATACTATGCACAAAAGTGTGCAAAATATTTAGGAATATATGCAGGTCCATTGTCTGTTTTTATTGCTTGTGGCACATCCAGAATTGCAAATGCATGTATAAGGAATTCAGTGACCACTTGGGTTATCTTTTTTGCTGCTGATATTGCAAAAGTGAATCCTGAAAAAGTGTCTACCACAACATGGATAAAAGACAGGGGACCAAAAGATTTATAATGGGTCATATCCATTTGCCAGATTTCATTGGGTCTCAAACCACGAGGGTTCTTCCCTGGAGGCAGTGTAGGAGAGTGGAAAGGAAGGCAAGCTATACAGGCTTTTACTATGCTCCAAGCTTCCTCTCTTGTTATTCTAAATTGTAAACATAAAGCTCGTGCTGCCTGATGATATTTAGAATGCGATTCTTGGGCTTCCTAGAATAAAAGAATATTGGCCAACATGGTTAGAAGGCTATCTGCCTTTGAATTACCATCAAAAATAGGACCTGGAAATCTACTATGAGAGTGTTCATGCAAGATAATAATCTTACCTGGATGCTTTCTCACTTGCTCTTGAAGTTCCTTAAAGAGCTGATATATGTTAGAGGCTACAAATTTTATTTGGGCTGTGGCAATTCTTTGTACCACACTTACTGAATAAGCCGAATCAGATATTACAATTATATCTCCTGGATAATCAGTAAGAGCTAAAATAATTGTATACAATTCATTCTGCTGAGTGGATTGAAAAGGAGTTCTGACTACTCTCTTTATAGTTAAGTCACGAGAGTATACAGTGCAAATATTATGTTTAGATGCATCTGTAAAGGTAGTTGGTCCTTTAAGAGGAACTTTAGAAACCTTTTCTTCAAGAATCTATTGCCAATTATGTAATAGTCTGGTTATCTTTAATGGGGACCCATGTGTAAAATTTGGAGCAATGGCTAATAAAATTTGCCATTCTGGTATGGTTTCACAGAATACATTAATCTGTCCATTAGTATAAAAGCTGTAATCATGTTAGGTTTCATCTCAGATAATTGTACTGCTCACTTAATGGCCTTTAATAAAATTCTAGCCAGAAGCACTGAGTAAGGAGTATGGCTTTGTTCTGGTTGTGCTGGAAGGTTCACCCACTCTATCACACTGTCTCCTTGATGAAGAACTGCTATGGGTGCCTCTCTGGTAGCAAAAACTGATATTTCCAAGGGTTTTTGAGTGACTCTTTCAACCACATTGGATAAAGCCAGTTCAACCTCTCTCAAAGCCTCTTGAGCTTCTTTTGTAAGCTGGCATGGTGAGTTTAAAGCACTGTCTCCCCTTAAAATGTCATATAATGGTTGTAATTGATAGGTAGTCAAGCCTAACACTGGATGCATCCATTGGATATCTCCTATCAATTTCTGAAAGTCATTTAATATGTTTAACTTCTCTGTTCTTAAGGAAAGTTTTTGTACTGTAATCACCTTAGGATATACTTCATGTCCTAAATATTGAAAAGGACTATGCCTTTGAATTTTTTCTGGAGCTATGTGCAATTTGTAGTTCCTTAGTGTTTCCATGGTCTTTTGTAGACATGTTTCTAACATTTGTTCCTCAGGTGCACATCCCAATAGATTATCCATGTAATGTAATAATATAACTTTTGGAAATGCTTTTCTTACCAAAGTAAGAGCAGCAGCAACAAACATTTGACACATAGTAGGGCTGTTTTTCATTCCCTGTGGCAAAACTGTCCATTCATATCTTTTATCAGGTTCAGCTAAGTTAACGTTGGGCACTGAAAAGGCAAATCTTTTTATATCCTCCTTATCTAGAGGGATAGAATAGAAATAATCCTTAATGTCTATAACCTAAAGAAGACATTCTCTAAGCAACTGAGTAGGAGATGGAAGCCCAGGCTGAAGAGTTCCCATAGTTTCCATCTGTTCATTTACCTTTCTTAAATCAGCCAACATCCTCCATTTTCCAGATTTCTTTCTTACAACAAATACTGGGGAATTCCAAGAACTTAGAGAAAGTTGTAAGTGTCCTTGGTCAAGTTGCTCCTGTACTATATCTAATAAGGCCTGAATTTTATTGCTACCTAAGGGCCACTGTTCTATCCACATCCTGGATACCTTAGAATCAGTCAGAGTGGGGATAAGCAAAAGTCCTTGGTCTTTATTCTTGGTCTTTAAAGGTAGAAGTGAATTGGATGGACGCAGAATCTCCATGACCTCCTTCTTCCTCGTCTACCCCCAAAGTGATCCTGGCTAGTCTTACTCTACCCCCTAGTCCCTCCCACAATTCTTTGTACACACCAATTATCGAAACAGCAGAGGATAGTGGGAAGGGCCATTTTCCAGGCATATGCTTATAGAGTATTGCCAATTGGTAATTAGCCTTAAGTGCTTGGTTGTCCGACCTCAGTGCATCGACTCAAGAGTTTCAGCCCTTTACATTCATATATAGTGGATATATTTCTTGCCCTCTCAGTGGGTAATAGCAGGATTGGAGAAAAGGAATTTGGAATTCAAATTTTTAAAATGAATTTCTAAAAACATAATTGGGAAATATTTAATAAAATAAATACAGTAGGAAAAAAAAAGAAAAAACAAGAGTGCATTACATGTTATATAAGTGAGACAATGCAAAAGACCAAGCTGGAAGCTAGCCCTTATTTTTAAAAATCCCAATGAATTATCAGCTCCTCTGGCTCAAAAGCCAATATAGGTCCTCTGTCATTTCAAAGAACCCACATCCTTTATTACTAGGTCACCATCTGGCCAAATACCACCATGGAGTTCATCTCCCATATGGCCAACTATATGGAGTCCAGGAAAGTGTCCTGGGAGCTTCAGGCACATATTCCTTGGGATGGTTCCTATAGGTCAATTCATGTAGGTTAAGTTAATTAAATTTAAATAATAGGATAACTTTGACTCAAACACTTGTTCAAGACAAGGAGTATTCTAGGATTGCTGACTTCCTTCAGGGTCGGGTCAGCAGTCTTGTACTCTATGAAACCTTCCCTGATCTCTCTTTCTGCCTCTCTACTTCAGAGCACCAGCCCTGAACTCCAGAGGACCTGAGTTCAAATCTGACTTTAGTAATCCCATCTCAGCCACTGCTGTCTTCCTCAGATAATCATGTATTACACTTGTGCACATTTTCCTAGAAGAATGTAAGTTCCTTAAAAGAAGAGTCTCTTTCATTATCATCTTTATCTACAGAGCCATGCATAGTATAGAAATTTAATAAATTAAAAACTGAATTGATATTCAATATGGAACAAAGAAAGTTGTACTGTATCTTCCTTCTATGGCAAGGGCAGGCAGGTGAAGGTATACAGGAGCCACTGTCTGAATTTGTAAGCCTTTATATTAGACTCTCTCCAACTGCTTCGAACAAGAGGCATCAGGACTTACAGTGTTTGCCAAGATGCTACACAACCAATTTGGAGAGAGATGAAGGAAGAATCAAAACAAGACCAGAATCAAATCCTGGATCTGCCTGTTTTAACTGTATGACCTTATGCCAATCACTTTTCAGTTTCCTCATTTATCAAATGATGATAGTAAATTTCTTAGAATATTTTTACCAAGAACATTTCTCCTTTGCCCTTAACTAGTCTACCCCATCCTTACTAGTATGCTTGTTATGTTATTAGATTGTAATGTTCCCTAAGTGTAGGGAGTGTTGAATCCCATCTCTAGCACAGTATCTTTCATATCCTTTCCATTCTCTCCATGACTGTTGTTCAGTCGTTTTTCATCTGTGTCTGACTCCTTGTGATTTTATTTGGTATTTTCTTGACAAAACTACTAGAGCGTTTTGCCATTGCCTCCTGCAGCTCATTTTTACAGAGGAAACTGAGGCTTAACTGAAAGTTAAATGGTTTGTTCAGGTTCACATAGCTGTTAAGTATCTGAAGCCAGATTTGAACTCAAGAAGATGAATTTTCCTGACTTCAGGCCCAGCACTTTATCTACTACGCCACTAAGCTGCTCATCTTCTCTACTATTACTGCCACAATCTTAATTAAGATAATAAATATGAAAGAACTACAGACATATCTGTCTACCTATACATATAAAATTCTATTATTAAGCTTAGGAAAATCACCCTCTGGAATGATTTTGTTGTACTCTGAAATCTCTCAGAAAACCAACCCTTTGCCAAAGTCCACAGTTGTTACAAGGTCCAAGGTCCACTCCAATATGTATTTTGAGCCTTTTTTTTCTTTCCCTTAACTATGGATCTTCAGGGAATTGCAACAACATCTAATCACTTTGCTGTTTTTGCCTAGAGTAAAAGGTGATAATAATGATATTAATTCATGATACAATACAGAAATCAGAAGTGGACACAAACAGGACAATTTTTTTTAACCACCTAGTTCAATTCAAGATACATTTAAAAAACCACAATATATGCACAACAGAAGTTCAATTTCATATGTGTGTGTATAAATACACATATATATGTATACGTATGTACACATGTTATATATTTCCCTGTCATTTTTCATTGTATATTTGTATTTGCTAATGATTATTAAGTTCATAATTGATGAAATGGGCTTTAGTCCTTGTCTTGTACCCTGCCCAGCAACAATGGAAAATTTGCCTAATAACAAAGGCTTTTTTGAGGGGCCTAGGGCAAGCATGACTAACCTTGCTTACCAAGATCACTGAAATATGTAGCATGACACAAGCTCCAACGCATCCTGTTTTTCTGTTCCTTGCAGTTAACTGCCCACATAAGAACCAGGTAATAGCCCATGACACCTAGCCCAGAAATTTTCTAAAAATATGATATCCTTTGTTTAGCTTGCTGCTAGTCCCTGAAGGACTAAGCCTGCCTCGCTATTAGCAATAAAATCTGCCTAGATTAAGAACTGACTTGCTCCTTAAATTGTGTTCCTGAGACCTTAACTGATCCTTAGAGATGCTCATCAATAATAAAAGAAAAAGAAAAAAATGCCCTGGATGATAAAATAGGAAACCTAGAGCATATAGTTCTGGCTTTTCTACTAACTTTAGCTGTGTGACCTGGTCAAATCACTTTAAAAGAGTCAAAGACAGAAAGAGACAAAGAGAGAAAGAGAGAGTGAGCATTTATCAACAAGCACTGTGCTAACAGCTGGACATACAAATGCAAGCAAAAAAGAGTCCTTACCCTGAAAGACCATATATAGCAGGAAGCTGGGCGACAGGGGTGAGCTGTGACAGGGTAAGAATATATCCATGAGGGCAAGACCATTCATGAGGTAAAATTCCAAAGACTGAGGGAAAGAAGAGAGGAGTGAACTGAGCATGGACTGCCTGCCTCATGTCTTAGAGACTTCAGTATTGAGTTCAACCCCATTATTTTACAAAGCAGGAAAATGAGGCTTAAAACAGGGGAAGTGAATTGCTCATGAACACAAAACTGAAAAGAGACAATTTTTTCAAACTTAAAACTCAGTTTTTCTGACTCCTCCATGAAGTTTCCTCCCATAGTATCAGGTTGTTCTTCTACACCATGATTTAAATGAAGTAGGACTAAATGACATCCAAATTGTCTTTTAATTCTTACACTCTATATTTTAGGATACTAACACTGTATGTTCTTTTTGTAATATTCTGTGTCCTAGTACCTAGCTCTCTGTTCTAATTCTAATCAGTAACACTCTGGGCTGTCACAAATCCAGGGGATTGTGAATCGTTGATTATTCCTGGACAACTGAGCAGATCAAATGAGAAGTGGCCAAAAGAGACTCAGACACAAAGATGTCCAAAGATGGCCTTCTTTCTATGGAAAAATTCTAATTTCCCCCAGCACCTTATCTTCTGGCTATAGCTGTGTTTAATCCTAAGGCTGGACCTTCATATAAGGGGGAAAAAAAATGAGGGACAAAGAGGAACTGAATAGTATGGCAGAGGAATTGGGGGCTTGGAATCCAGAGAGCTGGATTGTTACAAATTTCATTGTTGTCACCTTAGGAAAGACCTTTAACATCCTGACCCCTCCATTTCTCCAAAACGAGATGGTTGGGTTTGATGGTTTTTAAGGCCCTGTAACATCCTTTGTTCTTGTTGCTCTAACAAAGGGGGAATACAGTAAAGTAGAAATAATGCTGTGTTTAGAGTCTGGAGACCAGAGGCCAGACCCTAGCCTGACAAATAGAGATTCATAAATTTCTCAGTGTGTGGCCTGGAGTAAATCACTTAAGTCACTCAAGAGACTCAGTTTCATCATTTCTAAACAGAGGACAACTGGGAAAGAGAGGCAGTTTGCCAAAACCAGGAAGACCTGCCTCTGGCATGCACCCGCTGCGTGTGAATGGACAAACCATTTAACTTCTCAGTGAACTAGGCAATCTTTTAGGATTGTAAATTGCAGAGAAGGCAGCAACCAGTTTGATTAAGGGGCTTTCCTCCTCTGGGGAGCTTAAATCAGGAATAACACTACCTCATGACTGTTGTATATAAATGTGAGCTATTATAGTATTCTAAGATCCCTGCCAGCTCTGAAAGTCCATGTCCTAAAGTTTCCCTAGTTCTAGGATCCTCCTTGGTTCTATGTTTTAAGGCTCCTCTCAGTGCTAACATTCTGTGTTCCACAGATCCTCCAAACTTTAACAATGTCTTCAAAGGTTCTGACTAGTTGTGATATTTTGTTTTAAGGTTCCTTCTTGCCCTTCCATTTCATGTTCTACTTCTCCCAATTCCAGTATCCTCCTGTGTTTCACGTTCTAAGGCCCTCCTGTGATACTATTCTCAGGCTCTACCTGCTGTGGCATTCCAAGTTCTCTTCCCAGTTCTAGCATTCTCCTGTGACCTGGGATCCCTTCCAGTTCTTACGTGTTATGTTCTAGTTCTCTTCCCAGTTCTAGCATTCTCCTGTGACCTGGGATCCCTTCCAGTTCTTACGTGTTATGTTCTAGTTCTCTTCCCAGTTCTAGCATTCTCCTGTGACCTGGGATCCCTTCCAGTCCTTACGTGTTATGTTCTAGTTCTCTTCCCAGTTCTAGCATTCCCTGTGACCTGGGATCCCTTCCAGTTCTTACGTGTTATGTTCTAGTTCTCTTCCCAGTTCTAGCATTCCCTGTGCCCTGGGATCCCTTCCAGTCCTTACCTGTTATGTTCTAGTTCTCTTCCCAGTTCTAGCATTCCCTGTGACCTGGGATCCCTTCCAGTTCTTACGTGTTATGTTCTAGTTCTCTTCCAGTTCTAGCATTCTCCTGTGACCTGGGATCCCTTCCAGTTCTTACGTGTTATGTTCTAGTTCTCTTCCCAGTTCTAGCATTCTCCTGTGACCTGGGATCCCTTCCAGTTCTTACGTGTTATGTTCTAGTTCTCTTCCCAGTTCTAGCATTCTCCTGTGACCTGGGATCCCTTCCAGTTCTTACGTGTTATGTTCTAGTTCTCTTCCCAGTTCTAGCATTCTCCTGTGACCTGGGATCCCTTCCAGTTCTTACGTGTTATGTTCTAGTTCTCTTCCCAGTTCTAGCATTCTCCTGTGACCTGGGATCCCTTCCAGTTCTTACGTGTTATGTTCTACTAACTTTAGCTGTGTGACCTGGTCAAATCACTTTAAAAGAGTCAAAGACAGAAAGAGACAAAGAGAGAAAGAGAGAGTGAGCATTTATCAACAGGCACTGTGCTAATAGCTGGACATACAAATGCAAGCAAAAAGAGTCCTTACCCTGAAAGACCATATATAGCAGGAAGCTGGGCGACAGGGGTGAGCTGTGACAGGGTAAGAATATATCCATGAGGGCAAGACCATTCGTGAGGTAAAATTCCAAAGACTGAGGGAAAGAAGAGAGGAGTGAACTGAGCATGGACTGCCTGCCTCATGCCTTAGAGACTTCAGTATTGAGTTCAACCCCATTATTTTACAAAGCAGGAAAATGAGGCTTAAAACAGGGGAAGTGAATTGCTCATGAACACAAAACTGAAAAGAGACAATTTTTTCAAACTTAAAACTCAGTTTTTCTGACTCCTCCATGAAGTTTCCTCCCATAGTATCAGGTTGTTCTTCTACACCATGATTTAAATGAAGTAGGACTAAATGACATCCAAATTGTCTTTTAATTCTTACACTCTATATTTTAGGATACTAACACTGTATGTTCTTTTTGTAATATTCTGTGTCCTAGTACCTAGCTCTCTGTTCTAATTCTAATCAGTAACACTCTGGGCTGTCACAAATCCAGGGGATTGTGAATCGTTGATTATTCCTGGACAACTGAGCAGATCAAATGAGAAGTGGCCAAAAGAGACTCAGACACAAAGATGTCCAAAGATGGCCTTCTTTCTATGGAAAAATTCTAATTTCCCCCAGCACCTTATCTTCTGGCTATAGCTGTGTTTAATCCTAAGGCTGGACCTTCATATAAGGGGAAAAAAAAAATGAGGGACAAAGAGGAACTGAATAGTATGGCAGAGGAATTGGGGGCTTGGAATCCAGAGAGCTGGATTGTTACAAATTTCATTGTTGTCACCTTAGGAAAGACCTTTAACATCCTGACCCCTCCATTTCTCCAAAACGAGATGGTTGGGTTTGATGGTTTTTAAGGCCCTGTAACATCCTTTGTTCTTGCTGCTCTAACAAAGGGGGAATACAGTAAAGTAGAAATAATGCTGTGTTTAGAGTCTGGAGACCAGAGGCCAGACCCTAGCCTGACAAATAGAGATTCATAAATTTCTCAGTGTGTGGCCTGGAGTAAATCACTTAAGTCACTCAAGAGACTCAGTTTCATCATTTCTAAACAGAGGACAACTGGGAAAGAGAGGCAGTTTGCCAAAACCAGGAAGACCTGCCTCTGGCATGCACCCGCTGTGTGTGAATGGACAAACCATTTAACTTCTCAGTGAACTAGGCAATCTTTTAGGATTGTAAATTGCAGAGAAGGCAGCAACCAGTTTGATTAAGGGGCTTTCCTCCTCTGGGGAGCTTAAATCAGGAATAACACTACCTCATGACTGTTGTATATAAATGTGAGCTATTATAGTATTCTAAGATCCCTGCCAGCTCTGAAAGTCCATATCCTAAAGTTTCCCTAGTTCTAGGATCCTCCTTGGTTCTATGTTTTAAGGCTCCTCTCAGTGCTAACATTCTGTGTTCCACAGATCCTCCAAACTTTAACAATGTCTTCAAAGGTTCTGACTAGTTGTGATATTTTGTTTTAAGGTTCCTTCTTGCCGTTCCATTTCATGTTCTACTTCTCCCAATTCCAGTATCCTCCTGTGTTTCACGTTCTAAGCCCCTCCTGTGATACTATTCTCAGGCTCCTACCTGCTGTGGCATTCCAAGTTCTCTTCCCAGTTCTAGCATTCTCCTGTGACCTGGGATCCCTTCCAGTTCTTACGTGTTATGTTCTAGTTCTCTTCCCAGTTCTAGCATTCTCCTGTGACCTGGGATCCCTTCCAGTTCTTACGTGTTATGTTCTAGTTCTCTTCCCAGTTCTAGCATTCTCCTGTGACCTGGGATCCCTTCCAGTCCTTACGTGTTATGTTCTAGTTCTCTTCCCAGTTCTAGCATTCCTGTGACCTGGGATCCCTTCCAGTTCTTACGTGTTATGTTCTAGTTCTCTTCCCAGTTCTAGCATTCCCTGTGCCCTGGGATCCCTTCCAGTCCTTACCTGTTATGTTCTAGTTCTCTTCCCAGTTCTAGCATTCCCTGTGCCCTGGGATCCCTTCCAGTTCTTACGTGTTATGTTCTAGTTCTCTTCCCAGTTCTAGCATTCTCCTGTGACCTGGGATCCCTTCCAGTTCTTACGTGTTATGTTCTAGTTCTCTTCCCAGTTCTAGCATTCCCTGTGCCCTGGGATCCCTTCCAGTTCTTACGTGTTATGTTCTGGGTCTCCCCCACTTCCAGCCTTTTCCCCCATTCCACATCCTAAGGTCCCTCCCGGCGGGGACATCCTCTGCTTCCTTTTCCTAAGAGCCGGAGCACTGATCTCTGGAAGAAGTGGCCCGGACAGCCCCAGGGAAAGGCTGGGCCAGGACTCGCAAGGTCCACCACTGTCCGGCTCCAGATGTGCTCAGTACTTCCAGCAGCGCGAAGGACAAGGAGCTCACGGAGCCCGGCAGAGGGCGCGGGCCGGGGTGGGGACCCCAGCCACGCGGGAGACTCCCTTTGGCCTCCGCCCCGGAAACGCTGACGAGGGCCACTCTGCGGGTAGAGTCCAGGCCAGCAGGCTGAGACGGGAGCGGATGACGTGGCACCGCACCGCACAGCTCGACCTGGCGCAGCGCCTTTCTTCTTTAGCATTCCCGGCGCCACGCCCCTTCTCTCTTCTGATTGGTCCACACGCCGGTCCTAGGTATCTTCCTTTCTCGTGAGGTTAAGGAACCGTTCCTCTCGCCTCAGCCCCGGGGAGCCGCCATATTGTGTGTGGCATGGGAAAGGGGCGGTGCTAACACCCAGCCTATTTCTGAGCTAACGAGCTGGAGGAACCCAGAGGATGGAGAACTCAAATGGGAACGTTTCGTTATGTCTCTGAAATTGTTCCTCGTGTTTGTGGTTGGGGAATATATTTCTCCAGCGCTTTAAGAGTTACAAAACACCTTCCACCCAACAACCCCAGAGGGAGATGGTGCAAGGATTATAAGCTTCATTTAGGAATGGGGAAGTCGAGCCTTACCCAGTCAGGCAATAAACGTTTATTAAGTGTCTACTCTGTGCCAGGTTCTGCGCTAAGCGTTAAAAGAGAGGGAAATGATAGCTCCCACGCTGGAAGAGCTCCCAGACTGGTGTGGGGGAGGGCAGAGGCGGCGTGCAAACGACTATGTGCCAGTAAGCCATCCACAGGATAAATCGGTCATCAACAGAGAGGAGGCACGAACGTCTGTCGCTCAATAAACATTTACGAGATCCTTCTATGTACCAGGCACTGTGCTAAGTGCTGAGGATACAAAAAGAGGTAAAAAACAGCCTTTGTCCTCGAGAAGCTCTCACTTGAACCGGGGAAACAAGTCAACAATACAAATTAGCATTAAGGAGAATCGGGAAAAACGTCTATAACCTGGAATTTTAGTTTAGTTTCTTTGAAAAGAAACCAGTGAGGTCAGTAGGAGAAGATGAGGAGGAAGAACATGAGGAACAGTCAGGGAAAATGCCCTGAGCTGGAAAATTGAGAGTCTTTCTTGTGTGAGGAACAACAAGGACAGTGTGACTGGGATTTAGGCTTATGGAAAGACCAGGGGGAAGGGGTTTTGGTAAAAGTGTAGGAAGAGTGGTATGTGGTTGTGAATGCCAGAGGATTTTATATTTCATTTTAGAATTAATAGGGAGCCACTGGAATTTACTGAGTACAAGTCGGACCTGTGCTTCAGGAATATTGCTGTGATAGCTGAATAGAATGGAGAGACGAACTAAGGGAAACCTTTGCAGTAGTTTGAGGGTATTTAAGGAATTGTACAAGGGTGGTGGTGATTTCTTTCTTTCTTTTTTTAATAACTTTTTATTGACAGAACCCATACCAGGATAATTTTTTACAGCATTATCTCTTGCACTCACTTCTGTTCCGATTTTTCTCCTTCCTTCCCTCCATTCCCTCCCCCAGATGGCAAGCAGTCTTATACATGTTAAATAGGTTACAGTATATCCTAGATACAATATATGTGTGCAGAACCGAACAGTTCTCTTATTGCACAGGGAGAATTGGATTCAGAAGGTATAAATAACCCGGGAAGAAAAACAAAAATGCAGATAGTTTACATTTGTTTCCCAGTGTTCTTTCTTTGGGTGTAGCTGCTTCTGTCCATCCTTGATCAATTGAAACTGAATTA
This sequence comes from Antechinus flavipes, assembly GCF_016432865.1. Classification (NCBI taxonomy): domain Eukaryota; kingdom Metazoa; phylum Chordata; class Mammalia; order Dasyuromorphia; family Dasyuridae; genus Antechinus; species Antechinus flavipes. The sequence continues at coordinate 521,217,259 of NC_067400.1, forward strand.
GCTCTCCTTATTTAAGAGATCCACTTCCATCAGAATACATCCTCATATAGTATCGTTGTTGAGGTATATAATGATCTCCTGGTTCTGCTCATTTCACTCAGCATCAGTTCATGTAAGTCTCGCCAGTCCTCTCTGTATTCATCCTGCTGGTCATTTCTTACAGAATAATATTCCATAACATTCATATACCACAATTTACCCAACCATTCTCCAATTGATGGGCATCCTTTCATTTTCCAGTTTCTAGCCACTACAAACAGAGATGCCACAAACATTTTGGCACATACAGGTCCCTTTCCCTTCTTTAGTATCTCTTTGAGGTATAAGCCCAGTAGAAACACTGCTGGATCAAAGGGTATGCACAGTTTGATAACTTTTTGAGCACAGTTCCAAATTGCTCTCCAGAATGTCTGGATGTGTTCACAATCCACAACAATGTATTAGTGTCCCTGTTTCCCACATCCCCTCCAACATTCATCATTATTTTTCCCTGTCATTCTAGCCAATTGGACAGGTGTGTAGTGGTATCTCAGAGTTGCCTTAATTTGCATTTCTCTGATTAATAATGATTTGGAGCATATTTTCATATGTCTATAAATAGTTTTAATTTCTTGGTGGTGGTTTCTAAGGAGAGATGGAGATATGTGGAGGAGAAGTTGTAAACGTGAAATCAAGAAGCTTCAGTGCAACAGCTTGGATAATGTTGGAGGAGTAATGGATGACAATTATATTGTAAGTTTGTCAACTGGGAGGATAGTGGTATCCTTGTCAATAATAGGGAAATTTGGAAAGGTTAAGAGTTTGGGAGGAAAGATAATAAGTTCAGTTTTGGACATGTTGAATTTAAGTTGTATTAAATATTGAGATGTCCAATAATGAATTAGAGACGGGAGATTGACAGTCAAGAAAGAGGTTAAGGCTAGATAAGTACATCTGAGAATCATCAGCATGGAGAAAATAACTTAATCTGTGGAAAATGATATCACCAAGTTAAATAGTGTAAGAAAGAAGAAAAGAGGGTCAGAAACAGTGGAACACTTTTGATTAATTAGAAGGCATGACCCAAATGAAGATCCAGTAAAGGAGACTGAGGAGTAGCCAAAAAATTGGAGCAGAATTAGGAGAGAGTAGTGTCCTGAAAACTTTGAGAGTATGTAGAAGAGGTTTATTGACGGTGTCAGAGGCTACAAAAAGTTCAAGAAGGTATGAGGATTCAGAAAGAGACATTCAATTTGGCAGTAAAAAGAGCATTAACTTTAGAAAGAGCATTTCAGCTGAATGAAGTCAGAAAAAAATTAAAGGAAAGGAAGTGGGAGCTCATTTTGTAGAAGGCCTCCTCAACGAGGTTAGCCTCAAAAAGGGAAGAGTGATATTGGAGGTTAGCTAGCTGTGATAGATGGATCGTGAAGATTTTTGAGAATGGGTAAGTCATGGGCATGTTTGCAAGCAGGGAAGCAGCCAGTAGACAAGGAGGGATTAAAAATGAGAGGGAGAAGATGGCAGAATAAAGGCAAGAATTCACTGAGGTCTCCCAAATTCCTTTTCAAATTACTTTAAGATAACACCTCAAATTGAATTCTGGATTAGTACAGACAATAAAAATTGAGGTGAAACAATTTTCCAGCCCAAGACAACTTGGCAGGAAAGGTATCTATCCCAACTAGGGTAGAGTGCAGTGCTAACTGCAGGCTTTGCAGCTTGCTTCTCAGTTCATGGATTGTAACAAGGTTGGACAACTGGTCAGAAAGAGATTTCAGAGAACTTTTTACTGGTGTTGGGTTCAGGACTCTGTTGTATTACTGACACACAGTTCTGCATGACAGTTAAGGGCCAAGAGGAGCAGCCACTAGGGAGCAGGGGCCCTGGTAACAGTTCTAGGCCAGAGAAGAATGCTTGTAGTCACTCCTAAGGGAATGAGTTTGGAGTTTTAAAGCAGGGGAAGAAGTAGAATGGTAACAGACTGTGATTACATAAATGAAATGAGGAGTCATTGATGGAATCAAAATGCAAACCTTTCCTAGGTCAAGATGCTTTCAACATGTTTACCTTTAGCTTTTGCCTGCAGAAATAGAAAGGTCATGAATAAATCCCTCTTGTATAGTACTTTAAAATATTTTACTTACAAGTATCTATAGAATGTGGTAGAATAAGCTCTGATAGCATCCAGAAGCAGAAGATCTTTGTTCAAATTTCACCCTTTCCTTTTAAGTCCTGAATTTGGGGCAAATGTTTAATGTTTCTGGGCTTCAGTTTTCTTATCTGCAAAATGTGTTATTGGACTAGGTCAATTTAAAGATTTCTTGGAGTTTGATGTTCTGCAAAAAGAATCCTGGCCCACTCTCATTATTTTCCTACTCTAGCTTTTGACTTGATTAGGATCACAAATTTGCTTCTATCTTCTTCCTCCACTTCCCCTTTTTATGAGCTTTCTGATTCTGGAATTTAGTACTACAAAAACATTGGTTTACCTGCAGTAGGGTATTGTAATGTTTGGTCCTTGATGTGGCACACCTATTTCTCTGCCATCATTTCTATTTGCTTTTTACTTTCACCCATTTTTTTCTTCTGTACTTTGAGAAGAAATCTATTAATGGTCTCTTTGTTGTTTTTGTGTTGTCCTTGGTTGCTGTATTTATTTATCTTTCTTCTATTTCTGTTGTCTAGTGGGATTTGAAAAGCAAATAGTTTGTTCAAAATATGGTTTTCTCTCTAGGAATGCTTTGAAAGACATTCTTAATTTCTCTCTCTCTCTTTCTCTCTCCCTCCCTCCTTTCCTCATCCTCTCTCCCTCTCTCCTTCTCTCCCTATTTCTCTCCTTCCCTCCTTGTTTCCCTCCCTCTCTCCTTGTTTCCCTCTCTCTCTCTCTCTCTCTCTCTCTCTCTGACACAAATACACAGACACAAACACACTTTCCCTCCTTCTCCCTCCCTTTCTCTTCCTCTTTTATGAATGATTAGTCTCAGGTTTTCAGAGTGTGTCACCTTGGATTTCATCTTGAGTTCCCTTAGATCCCTTGGAACACATTATTCCATTCCTTCTTGTGGTTTCTTGTGGGTGCAGAAAAATAATCTTGTGTTACTTGAATTTCTTTTTCTTTTGTGTTTGAAGGTCTTTTTCCTTGTTACTTGCAGGGTTTTTTCCATTGAAATGTTAAATTTAGCCATTATATATCTTGGAGTTTGGAGCACAGGGTTTTGTTTGTTTGTTGTTTCTGGAGGTAATTTGTGGATTCTCTCTATTGGCATTTTGTTTTCTATATTGAGAAGTTAGATGGAGTGTTCTTATGTTGTTTCTTATATTATTCAGAAACCTATAATTTTTCAGTCTCTATACATCCTTGTGTTAGAGATCATTGTGCTTGTACAAAGGTCATCTTTTTGTTTTTAAATGTTATTATTTTTGCTTCTCATATTCCGATTGTCCTTCACTTCTGTTTATCTACCTTCCATCCCTTTACATACTCTCCCCTCCCCCTGTTTTACTCTATAGATTAATTTTTAAAATTCTGCTACAAAGGCTGTAAATTATACTTTAATAATTCTTATTGTGACGGCTAAAAAGTTATAGGTTTAGTAGTAAGAACTTACATAATAGCTTGAAGGATGTGTGTGAGAAGTTGCTTCTGAGGGGGTCCAACTTAAGAGTTTAAGTTGATGTATAACTCTTGGAAAGACTGCTTCATGAAGATTAATTGATATTTAACTTGGAGAAGAGTTGGGAGGAGAACTCATGATACCCATTTGAAAGTATTTTAAGGGCTGGTCACATAGAAACAGATTTGTTCGATTTTACTCCAGAGAATAGAACTCAATAGGATGAAGTTGCAGATTCACATTGAGGCTTGATATAAGGTAAAATATTCTATCAACTAAAGCTATTTGAAAGTGTAGCAGACTGACTTGAAAGGTAACACGTCTTCACTTGATAAAGGTTTTCACATGAATACCAAACGACTACTTGAAGGGTAGATATTGTAGACAGTACTGCCTCTCAGATAAAGGTTGTATTATATGGTATCTGAGGTCCTTTACATATCTCTTAGTCTATGGTTTTGAGAATGGAATTGAATTAAATCTGTTCACATTTCAGAATTGGTATACGTTTTTCCTTTCTCTGTTGATATTGAAATTCAACTCCTTAAAGCTTTCTCCCTCCCTGAAATGGTCTGTCCTGTCAAGCACTTGAGCAGTAACTACTATGTATACAATCCATTTAAATATTTTTATTTATTTCATTAAATATTTCCCAATTGCGTTAAAAAATTTAACATTCATCTTTTAAAATTTTGAGCTCCAAATTCTCTTTCTCTCCTGCTCCTCCCATCTCTCCCCTATATGTTGAGAAAGCAAGCAATATGATATCAATTATACTCTGCAATTAATTTGCCTATTATGTGCTTACTTCCTTGTGACACTGCTGCAGCTATTCTCTGCCCTTGGAATTTTGTAGTATTGATCATTGTAATTTGTGTAACATAATCTCATTTGATCTTCACAACTACCCTGTGATAAAAGTGTTGCTGGTACTATTATCCTCATTTTACAGATGAGGAAAATGAGGTTCAGTAAAGTTTAATGACTTGCCTAAGATCAAAAGCAGAGCCAGGGAGGCAGCTAGGTGGAGCAGTGGATAAAAGCACTAACCCTGAAGTCAGGAGGACCTGAGTTCAAATCTGACCTCAGACACAACACTTCCTAATGTGACCCTGGGTAAATCATATAACCCCAAATGCCTCAGCAAAAAAAAAAAAAAAAAAAAAAAAAAAAAGCAGAGCCAGGCCTCCAACTATGGTTTTCTCTCTATAAACTTCTTAAAACTTCTTAAAATTATTCTCCTTTATACCCTTCAGAACAGATAGCACATGATTTTCCCCATATTAAGTGATCAGTACACTTACTTGACTGCCATTTTGATGACTATGAGCTCTCACTGTAATGAGGTTTATATCCCCTGGATTCCTGGTGGTGATGAGGTTAGTCACAATAAGAAAGTTGTTAAAATCCCCTTTTGGTTGGCTGCAGGTTTAAAGTGAAAGAATTCACTTATCCCAAATTATTGATGGCAAAAATGAAAGTTTATTGTTGGATAGAAACCAGTTTGCTAAGAGACTAACTTCATAGTGACAAAGTCCTATTAGAGAATTGGAGTTTGGCACTGAGAAGAGAATGCCTTCTCAGCGGTTGGGATCCTAGCAGCTGAGCAAACTACTTTCAGGCTCTGCAAGGTAAATGGAGATTGGCACTGAAAAGAGAATGCCTTCTCAGTGGGCAGAGGGTCCTCAAAGGCAACTATGCCAAGGAAAGGACCCTTGGCCTGGCATGATTCTACTTTGGGCTTATACAAAAAGTTTAGAAACTGCCCTTTAAAAGGAGTCTTGAGGCTTCAGGAAGCCAAGGTCCCCAGACTAAGATGTTTATCAGTAACCCTGATCTCCAATTGGAATTAACAATACTGCAAAGGGGTGCTTTTTGACCAGGATTTCTAATTGAATCAAAGGGTCTGGCATCCCAAAAGATAACTTATCTGGGGGCAATGTGCCTTCCCCATGAAGGGATAAGACTCCAAAAGGGATCCCGGATCAAAAAGGAATGCAGTTTTATCAGAGTGATAATCTTAAAGGGAACACAGCTTCAGTAAAGGGAACACCGTTTAACACAGCTTCAGTAAAGGGAATAGTTTCTCTCCCCCTTCAACTGCACATGTAATGGTAGCAAGCACTGGGTAGGGGAAGTTCTTTCCTTAATACAGGTATTGAGTAGAGCATTCCCCCCCTTAATGTTGGAGGGGGTCTTTTAGAAAATTAGAAATTTAGGGCTATGAACTGGGAAGGGCTATATTTGGGTTTGCACAATGTTTATTTTACCTTCTAAAATATAATTAAACCAAGCTCAGCCCATGAAGAATTCTAGTAAAATTTTAGGTCTGGTTATTAAAAATTTGATATACATGCATTTATGAAAGAATCTAGTGATCACCAAAATCTAACACAAGCTTACAAAGAACAAGTCAAGTTGGTGTTAGGAAAAATACTTGCATGGAGATGGGATGAAGGAGTATGGAGGGAAATAAATCCATGTATTATCATCAAAAAGGCCAAGCACCAGGCAATTAGGGAAAATGTCAGCTAGGAGTAGCTAGGTGGCATAGTGGGTAGAGCACTGGACCTGACTCAAAATCAAATGTGGCCTTGGATATTTACTAGCTGTGTGATTCTGGGAAAGTCATTTAACTTGTTTACCTCAGTTTCCTGATCTGTAAAATGGTTAATAATAGTTTTGTACAATGACTAGCACATAGTAGCTACTATACAAACATTAGCAATGATGATGATGATATTGATAAGGAATGGGATAATGTTAGTAAAAGGTGGATGAGTATTAGTAAAAGAATAGATGAGTGTGCAGACATAGCTGTATTATACAAATAGCACAGCTAGGACCATTCCTAGCTTCCCTATGATATATTTAATTAATTAAAGGAAAACCTAGAAACAAAAGACAAATTTAGTGGAGGTCATCTGTTGATAAGAAAGTACTTGTTTTACCATAATCAGGAAGACAGGGCGATTAATCTCACCAGCAATAAGGAATTAATTTGGCCAAATAGCCCTAAAGAAACCACTAGTCTCTGTGTCTCTCTCTCTCTCTGTCTCTGTCTCTGTCTCTCTCTCTCTGTGTCCCTCTCTTTCTCTCTTTTTCTTTCTCTCTCTCTTTCTCTCTCTCTCTCTCTCTCTCATACTCTAAAACTGCCTGTAGAATTAACATAAAAGTAGGGAGAGTCTAAGCCTTTGAACTGGGGTTTATTAGGTAAAGACACAACTGAGTGTTCTAGAATGAAAGGAAACTATTGTGCTGTATAAAACAGTGTAGTTTGCTAAGTTCAGGTGTCCTGGGTGGGTCATCACCTTATGAACCCTTCTTTATGATTTTGAGACACTTGGGTCAAAGATCATGGCACATGAAGATAGGAGATGGCAGAGAGGATGCTGTCAAAGAGCCTTGACTTTGATGGGCATTATTTTCTTGCAATCTGAATGTTAGACACTTTGTATGGGTAAAATTGCATTAAGGGCTTGGAACTAACAGATTTCTTCCACATTTTTTCAGTCTTACATATTTTATTATATATTTTTCTTTTTTTTGCAAGACAGTCTGGGTTAAGTGACTTGCCCAAGGTCACATGCCTAATAAGGGTCAAATATCTTGAGGCTGGATTTGAACTCAGGTCCTTCTGACTCCATTCTATTTCAAATTTTAGTGAATCTCATGGATACAGGGACTTCTTCTAGCAATGCAAGATGCAGTACATCCATGTCTTCTCATCTTGTTTGTTCTTATCCATATCCTTCTATCACTTCTCCATAAAGGTCCAGCCAGCATTTTGGGAACCTTATTTAGATCTTTTAATATTGTACATGGATACCAGCACAACATGTGGGCTTTATAGCTATTTTCTCATTATATACACCTTTTGTCACTCATCTCTTCTATGATATTTTTTAATGCCACTTCTTGAGGGAAAGTCATCCTTGGTAATCTCTGTATTGTAGCACAACTACACATCCATCTCTATTGCTGCACACAGCAGTTTTAATCTTTGTAACACAGTTTTAATAATATTATTCCTCTGCTCAATCAGTCAATCTAGAGGCATTTAATTAGTGCCCAGTATCGAGGTGCTTTGCTAAGTACTGGGTATACATAAATCTTCAGAGGTTCAGAATTATCTATAGGATAAAATTCAAACCCCTCATCTTGAGATTCGAGACTCTCCCCCAAGGAGAAGCAGTACTTTGATCAGTGTAAGACTGTAATCTCTTTGAGAACAGGAACTATCTTGTATTTCCTTAATTTTACTTTTTATAATTCTCAGTCTCATGTCATATAGGTAGCAATCAAGATCATGATTATTGTTATTCTTTCATTCTTAGCATTTAGCACTTGAAGGAGAATTGGATTGAGTCTACAAGCTGGCCTCTGGGAATACAAAAGGAGCTAAGACACTGTCCCTGAACTCAAAGAAGCAGCAATGTATTAGTTACAAGACATGTATTGATTAATACAGAAACAAAATGGTATAAGTGGCCAAGTAAGTGTTGCTGATGATAATTGAGTGCTATAGAAACAAGAGAGAAGAAATCAATGTGGTTTGTCGCTGGGGAAGCTTCTTGGAGATCATCTCTCCTAGTCCCCATGTTTTATAAGGCCCTCAGAGGTTAATGGAGTTGTCCAGTCACAGAGCTAGGGCCTGATTCCCACTCTCCTGACTCCTACATCAATCCTGCCTCCATTATACTGTAATTAACAGTGACTTTGATGAGAAGAGTCGACATTATAACCCAGGTAGCTTGTTCTAACAGTATGATCTGATTGGATAAGATGAACTGGAAGATGCTCAGCTTGCAATTACCTAGGCTGCTCTCCCCAACATAGTTCACAGTGCTTAGCTTTCATTACCTTCCCTGGGAGAAATGTACTAACACTTTCTTGTCCATGTTGCAATTTAATTCTAAGTGATGAAATAAGAACATTACAGAAATATTAAAATGTGTAATTTACTTTGTATAGCTGGTTGAATCCCCATCTCATGGAACAGTTTTGCTCTCTCAGAGCATTTCCCAATATTTCCTAGATTTAAAGTCTTAATATGCTATAATCACATAATAAATCATATTTAGACTAAACACTACTATAAGGATTCTAGTACCACAATTATCTCCTTCTCCAAATGCTTCTTTCAGCTTCTTCCCATATTTTTGAGTGCAGACTAAGGAATATTTCTGGAGAGTGTATATAGTAGTATAAGTAATTCCTAAGATGAAGAAAGGCAGGAATTCTCATTTCTTTACCCTTCTCAGGCTACTAATTAAAAAAAAAAAGTAGTATAGAGGAAATTCCTTGAGTTTTACCATTTACAGAAATTCTAGGAATGGTAATCCTTATTAGCTCTGAATGAATCTGATGTGTTTTCTGTTGCTTTCAAAAGCATTTCCCAGGTCACTTCCCCCTGGTCACCTTGCTGTTCATGGCCTGAGTGCTTTGGTCTCTGCCTCTGGGGCTGACATTTCAGAGGAGGATCCTGTGTGAGATTGGCAGAAGGCACCCAAAAGGCAGCATTTAAAAAGTACAAAATGTCTCTGTATTCTATCTTGTGACTTCAGCCCCCATCCAAAATAGCTTGAAGTTTATCTCAACCCCAGAGGAGTAGGGAGGAGTGATTCCTCTCTCCTGTCAGAATCATCTGAAACTGCTTTGCTGGTTTCTGTGAATCACTTCCATAGGCCCAGAAATGGGAAACAATTCAAAGATAAAAGGACCAGAAGAAGCACTGGGTGAGACAGGCCGGATAAACAAAAATGATAGTTATGGAAGAGGTGAAGAGAAGACAGAGGCTAAAGTTGGAATTCTACAATTTGTAGACAATGTGAAATTAAAATTCTACATGAATCTACTGATTGATTGGTTGCATGAGTGAAGGAGAGAAAGTCAAAAATCTTGTTAGCCTTGTTTGTAAATTAGTTGAAAAATCACCACCTAAGTTCAGGCCCTCCTTACTCACATGAATGAATGCAATAAGCATCTAATTGGTCTGCCTACTTCAACCTCTCTCCTCTCCATTTTTCACAAAGCTGCCAAAATAATATTCCTCAAGCCACGGGTCTTGACTGTCTCACTGTCTCACTGTCCTGCTCAAGAATTTTCACTGGATACCCATTACCTCTAGGATTAAATACAAATTCCTCTGCTTGACATTTTAAACTCTTAGTGATTTTGCACCAGCCTACCTTTCCAGGCATATTTCATATTATTTCCTCCCACATACTCTGTTGTTCAGTCATTTTTCAATCATATCTGACTCTCTGTGAACCCATTTGGGGTTTACTTGGCAGAGCTACTGGAGTAGCTTCTCCATTTCCTTCTCCAGCTCATTTTACAGGTGAGAAAACCAAGGCAAGCCCAGAATCACACAGCTAGTGAGTATTTGAGGCTAGATTTAAACTCACAAAGATGCACAGAAATCTATCCACTGAGCAATGTAGCTGTTCTCCATCTATTTCCCCTCCCTCATTCTATATCCAGAAACAGAGATGCAGTGATATGTACTTCTGTAGGGAACAATACTAACATTAAGCAAGTATTTGTTAGTCTTTGTAATGTTCTTCTCTTAAATATAATGTTCTCTGGGAGCAGGTTTCTTGAGGGGCTTCTGGGAGTGGCCTTTGTTTCAGTTCAAAGTAATAATCACCTCAAATGCAGCCAGGGAGTTAAAGTCCAGATCCTTTATTATCTCTTCCAAAATAGCCCAGTTAGCTTTCTTAGAGGCCTATCTTTCTCCTTGGTTCCAAGAGCTCTTGCCCCTACTTCTTTGTCTCTTCCAGCTTTAGCCTCTAGCCAGCACAAAAGTGGAAGATGGAATGAATCTGACTCCACCTCCGAGAGTGGGCTTGTGGGCTTCTGTCTTCTGAATCTCTTGGATTTGTGAATCTCCTTGACTGAATCCTGGCTCTGAATCTCCCAAAGTCCCCAGCCAGCACAAAGGTGAAAGTTGGAATGAATCTGACTCTGTCTCCAAGTGAGTGAGCTTCTGGGCTTCTCCTTATATAATGCTCTCTTAAAGTACTAAGTACATAATCATTGTCTCTATCAATTCCACTGTCTTAGTACCTTGTAAGAATCATAACACGTCTTAGTACATGTCATTCCACCTCTCATTTCTCTGTCTTTGCACTGACTTTCCCTCATACTTGGAACATTCTTCCTCTTCCCCTCCACCTCTTGGAATTCCTAGTTCCCTTAAAGACTCAAAGTATAGTGTCCTACATGAAGCCTTTCCTGTTTCCTTCTCTCCTTTGCTTATATTTTATATTTATCACTGTTTATGTTATATACTACCTTCCCCTACCACATGGGATGTAAGCTCCTTCAGAGCAAGAATTGTTTTTCTTTTGGTCTCTGCATGTCCTGAACAGTTACTTTTACATAACAGGTGTTTAATAAAGTTTGTTTAATGAATAAAAGTTGCTTGAAGCAGTTATTCTTCCCTTCCAGCTGAAGGATTATGGGCTTCTCTAGCAGAGAAATCTATTTATTTATTGCTTTCAAGAAGCTTACTATATATACAAAGCTTTTTATTTTTAAAACATATGCATAGTTTTCAACATTCTCCCTTGCAAAACTTTGTGTTCCAACTGTTTTTCTTCCTCTTGTCCCCCTCCCCTAAACAGAAGTAATTCTATACATATTTCCACATTTATCCTGCTGCACAAGAAAAATCAGATCAAAAAGGATAAAAAGTGAGAAAGGAAAAAAGCAAGCAAACAAAAATGAAAATACTCTGTTGGACATCTCTTTTCTGGGTGCAGATGGTTCTCTCTATCATAAGACTATTGGAATTGGCCTGAATCACATCTCATTACTGAAAAGAGCAACATGAATCAGGATTGATCATTGTATAATCTCGCCGTTGCTGTGTACAATGTTCTCCTGGTTCTACTCACTTCACTTAGTATCAGTTCATGTAAATCTTTCCAGGCTTTTCTGAAATCATCCTAGCAGAGAAATTTACAGCTTAGAAGACTCACTGTAGAGAACAGAGCCACACAAATGGGTAAGGTACAAGCTTATCTCTATCCTAAGCCAGCTTAAGAAGGATTCAAAGCCTGAAAAAAATGACAAGGAACCCCTTGCCTCAAACAATATGAGCTGCTATATTATTTATAACAAGGACCTGATTTACATGAATGGAACAAAATGGAATGATTAAAAATAGAAGATGTAGATCATTCTGTATTCAAAAATATATACTCATGCAGCTTCTGAATTGATGGCTTTCATCATAGCAAACTCTTTTGTGAAGTTTCACTAACTTCCCCCTTGTCTCTCTGCCTTTGGCTGAAACAGTTTGGAGTCTGGTCCCATCAGTTGAGCCAGATCTAAAAAGACTGAGAGGGAACAGAAGAGAGTTTGGATACTTGGGAACTAGTCATGCAAGTATGGGGGAAACAGCCGTGAATATAGAGTGTTTGGTTGGGGTCATAAGACCTGGATTTGATTCTTGTTAACTTCTGTTAATGTCCTAGTTGAGAGCTTTGTGATGCTGGGACAATTACCCTTTTAATGACTTTTCCAGTTTATTCCCAGAGGCCAAAGTTAGAAATAATGGGTAGAGGTTTCAGAGAACCAGATTTCAGCCCAATTCCCCTAGGATCAAGGCATGAGTAGTACAATGCCTGGCACATAGTAAGTATTTAATACTTATTGAATGACTAACAACTTGTGGGCTCAGGCCAGTAGAAGCTAAAAGGACACACTCAGCAGTCATGCTGTAGGTGTACATTACCTTAGTGGTATCAATGCTATGTAGGAAGTAAGTTTGGAGCTCCCTAAAACAGAGGTGGTTTACTGGTGAATATATCCCTGTTTCCAAATTGAAGTGTTTTGGGGGAAATACTTGTATTTTGTTCTGTTATAGCTTCAAAGAAAATATCTCTTTGTAAATTCTAAGGGGCTAGATGGGACTAAAATTCTAGTCACAGGCCTTTGACAATGGGAGAACACACTTAGTGACTGCCTCAGCCTCTTAGAAGACCCTACAGCCTCAGGAGGAAGGATGTAGCCTGATTAGCTCTGAGGGAGAAGCTTTAGTATTATCCTTATATACATATCCATGTTAATTCTGCTAAAAATGGCTCTTTGGGAGCAGAGTCTGCTCCATTTCTGACATGGTGTCTCCAGGGCCTAGCATAGTTTCTGGCACATAAAAGAATTAAAAACTTAACAAATGTTTGATTGGTTGATTTTTTTTAAGCCTTATTAAAACACTTAGAAATGTGATTGTTGTTAGTAGTAGTAATTTCACCTGAATTTGATGACCTTGTCCATCACTTAGGTGATATGTGGTAGTATAGTGAAGGGAGTGCCAAATTTGGAACCACAATCCTGTCTCTGCCAATTGGTAACTGGATGATCTTGTCTTTAATCTCTCAGGGTTTCATGGAGAAAATGAACCCAATGGACTGGGCAAGTTGCCTTGCCTTTCCAGGCCTCAGTTCCTTTAGCTGTAAAATGATCTCTAAAGTCCCTTCTAATTCTAAATTTATCATCTCTATAAAGATACTTGTTACTAGGACTCTATTAGTAGGTCATTTTATTATTGAGCATTTATCATTTTAATATTTTGCATATTGATTTACCATTATTTTTAGTAGCCTGTCCTTAACAATAATTGTGCAGAAGAGTAAATTAGAAGTATTCTTCATGTTATGGAATTTGAATTACTGCCAAACCTATTTGTCTTAAATATGAAAGCAGTATATTACATTTTTAAATGGATGGTTTTTCTCTCTTCTGCTCTCCTCCAAATTGATTTCCTGCCTCTGGAATAATGAATTCATTCTAGTGAAGCAAACAGGTATATAACAATACATAATCTGATGTATCACATTTCACCTTCAGGAAACCTTCCCTGTCCCCCCATCTCCACCCAATACTCTGAGCTAAAAGTAATATCTTTTATCTGCAGTTTGTACTTTGCTGTTCCATCTTCTGTCATATTTAATTTGTGCATGTTTTATTGGCAGATGACAAACAGAAGTGGAACTATACATAGGTTAATTGGGAAGTTACTTATGGTACAACAATCAAGAAAAGCAATAGGAATACCTCTTCACGTTTAAAAAACAAGACTTAAAATTCAGTGGATGTGTAATGTTGTCTCCAACACTATAAGATATGTACAACTTGCCCATAACTGCATTTTGGAGGGGGGCAAGGCAATTGGGGTTAAGTGACTCGTCTAAGTTTACATAGCTAAGAAGTGTTGTGTCTTAGGTCAGATTTGAACTCAGGTCCTCCTGACTCTAGGGCTGGTACTCTATCCACTGTACCACCTAGCTGCCCCAAATGCATTTTTCAAAATGTCAGAACACTTTGATCTTGATGGCACATAGGTTTCTACTCTGGGATAAGCAGCTTGGAGGTGATGGTCCTTCTTTCTTCTGTCCTAGCCAGACACAAAATGGAATACTTAACTCTATTTGGGAGCTATACTTTCAGAATGACATAAACAAACTGGAGAGGTTCAGAGCAGGATAGTGAAGAACTAGAGACCATGCCATATAGAAATGTTGGAATACCCAGTCTTATTTATTTTGTAAAAGAAAAAATTTAGGAACATAAGCCCTAAATCTCTAAAAGCTACTTCAAAAAATAGAAACTTTAAGTCTTTGAAATACTTCAAGGGAAACAGGGAATAGATTTATTCTTTGTGGCCCTTGGTGACAGAATAGAAGCCTTCAAAGGTAGAGTTCCCTTTTATTGGAAGATCTCAAGAAAAAGCTGGAAATCCCCTTAGAGAGATTATAGACAAGATTCTTGTTCAGGTATGGGTTGGATTGGCTGGGCCCTGAAGCTTCTTCCTACTCTCCATTCTGTGATTCTGTTACAGCAAGGGTTCATATACTATACATAGGACAGTAAACACACAGATGGCAATAGTCTATGCTTTGTCAACTCCATGAGGTCAAGGACCATGCTATTTATTTTTGTACCCCTAGTAGCATGTGCTGGCATGGCACTTCATATAGTATTTACTGAGTAAATACTTGTTGGAAGCCTAAATATTTCTGAGCTAAGGCTTTGGGTGGCTTTCAAAGTACAAGATTGGGTGGAGATTAGTGGGAATGGAGGGGAGGTAGTACTTAACAAATTCAAAAAAACTTAAATAAGCATTTACCACATGCAAGACAAGACAATCCCTGCTCTCAAAGCTATTTCAATATCTTAGGTAAATGGACAACCATGAAAATTATTGTGATCCAAAAGGTTTGGTGAGACAGGAGATTGTTTTAAAAATAAAAGCACAGAAATGAAAGGACAATCGATAATAGTTTAGAAAAGCCACTGGTTTTGTTTCATTTTTAATTTTCAAGCATATCTCCCATTTTTTGACAGAAAGATGGTGGACTAGAGATGCAGATGGAGATATGTGTTATCAGATACAATGTACTGATTTAGTTTGCTGGGTTATTTACATTTGTTATACGAAATGACTTCTACTGGGGTGGGGGGAGATAGGATAAATAGACAGTGGTAGATACCCCCAAAAAGAGCATCATTAAAATCTTTTATTGAGAAAAAAACAAAAGATAAAAGGGGATGCAAATACAGCAGTTTTGTGACTGCCTTGTTAAATCTGTATATGTATATATTATATATCTGTACACAACTGTACAAAACAAAGATTCACAGTTTCTTATCAAACCTTTTGTTCTTTGTATTTCAACATACATGTTTATAATTAAGTTTGCAATAAAAAAAAACTTGTTAGAAGGTTATGGACACCAAATGCAGAAGCATATTGCTTTTATATGTGTTCATTATGTGGATTATTTTTGTCTTTCAGTTAATTGGTTAGTTAGGAGGAGGAGAATAATAGTAATATTCCCTTCTAAAAGAGGGCCATTGTAACATTTCTTTAAATGCATGGAAGAAAACACAAGGATATTCAGAAGTAAGCACAGATAAGCAGGATAGTTTTATGTGACGTAGAATTTGTTATGCATATTTTAAAAAAGCAAATGATATAAAATGGAGAGTAACAGTTTCTTTTTTTTTTTTTAATTTTTATTTAATAATTACTTTATATTGACAGAATCCATACCTGGGTAATTTTTTTACAACATTATCCCTTGCACTCGTTTCTGTTCCGATTTTTCCCCTCCCTCCCTCCCCCCCCTCCCCTAGATGGCAAGCAGTTTTATATATGTTAGATATGTTGCAGTATATCCTAGATACAATATATGTTTGCAGAACCGAACAGTTCTCTTGTTGCACAGGGAGAATTGGATTCTGAAGGTATAAATAACCCGGGAAGAAAAACAAAAATTCAGATAGTTCACATTCATTTCCCAGTGTTCTTTCTTTGGGTGTAGCTGCTTCTGTCCGTCATTTATCAAGGAAACTCAGGTCTCTTTGTCAAAGAAATCCACTTCCATCAAAATATGTCCTCATACAATATCGATGTTGAAGTGTATAATGATCTCCTAGTTCTGCTCATTTCACTTAGCATCAGTTCATGTAAGTCTCGCCAGTCCTCTCTGTATTCATCCTGCTGGTCATTTCTTACAGAACAATAATATTCCATAACATTCATATACCACAATTTACCTAGCCATTCTCCAATTGATGGGCATCGAGAGTAACAGTTTCAAAAAGAATTGTTTCTCTGTGTGTTCTGCAGTATGCATAGGAATATTGTCTATAAAAATTTTAACAAATTAAGAATAATTTTTGAGAGATTAAAAAGAAAATGGATCTAGTAGTTCCAGTGAGGGACTATAATGATCTTAGAGTTTCCTCTTGACAGCCCATTATGAACTATCTGAGTAGCAATGGTCTGAAGATGATAGTGTCAAAGGTTCCTTGTGCCACCTTTCACCTTTTCTGTCTTGCTTTGGAGGTCTCAGCCTCAGCTTCAGGGCAAAGGGGTTTGAGAAATTACCTAATTTGGCAGTGTTAGGTGATGCTTCAGTGGTAGGGAGGAAGGGCTTACCAGGCTTCCTTAGTACCTTTCTTCCCTTGTCTTCCTCTATGCTCCCTTGCATTTTTGTTGCTGTTGTTAAGCCACATGGCCTTTCTTTAGATATACCAAATAAAATGACCTATTACTTCTAATACTGGCTGATTCATTATAATTCTTCCACAAAAGTCCATTACTTATCAAAAGACCTTATGGAATTCAGTAGGGTTGGGGAGTAAGCCCCGGATGAACTGTTGCTGCTCACTGCTTTCCCCGTTACAAGCTATTCCAGGAGTAATGTTACAACCAACGCTCTTTTAAAGGGAAAGAAGAATCTGTTATTCGGTGATTCTCAAGAGAAGCATCAAATACAGAAGTGGGGAGCAAGCGGGATGATTCTATTAGTTCGACTCTTCCCCCTCCCTTCAAGGTTTGGATTGGTCGAATTTATGATCAGAGTTATTTACAATTAATTAGTCGAATTTGTAATTAGTTACAATTGGTCGAATTAATAATCAGAGCTAGTTACAATTGGTCGAATTTACAATCAGAGCTAGTTACAATTGGTCAGATTTACAATCATAGTTTAAAATTGTCAGTTTTACAATTCGAATTGCAATCCTCTTTAGTGCCCTGTTATTGACCCTAACTGGTTTCTGCCAGTTAGGCCCCAGTCCCTTTATCAGGAACTTTGTTGTGTTCTGTTGGAAATATTTTAACAAAGTATTTCACTCCTCTATTCATCCTGTTTTTGACAATATTTGTGGATACCTAACTTTTCATACTTAGAACAAGAAGGGATGAAGGGCAGAGAATAGTTATTCCAATATGTGAAAGGGAGTATAGGAGATTAAGATGGAAAGATGGGTTACAGTCAGATTGTGGTAGAGGATGCAGAAGGGAAGATTGTTGATTGAATAATAGGCTAAGGAATTTAAACTTTATTAGGTAGGCCATAGGAAGTCACTGAAAAATGTTGAGCAGAGTATTGTGCTAAGATGATTCATGTATTGATGTAAAGGAGAAACAGAGGAGAAAACCAGGATCAAGTCTTTCCTTTATAAATGATTATAATGATTTATAGAATAAGAGGGGATGGACTAAAGTAGAGAGCTTGAGGGGAGATGAAATTTCCTTTAAAGGTAGAAGCTCTACTAGAATATAATGTTCTCTGGTATGGTTTCCTTGGGGGTCTCTGGAAACAGCTTTCTTTTCAATTTAGTAATCACGACGAGGACAGCCAGGTGTTAAAGTTCAAAAGTCTTTATTGTCTCCTTGCCTGATGCTGGGCAGGAGCCTTTCAGTCTGGCCTCGGTTTTAATGAGGGAAGTGCAGGAGGCCAGGCCAACCACTAGGAGCCTGACTGAAGGTAAAGTGAATTTCTGTCTCCTTGGCTTCGAGAGCTTCTTGGTAACTAAGCAAATGTGGAAGGTAAGGGAGACTGAAGAGTCAAAAGTGATTCTAAAGTTAGGAGGTAGACTGATTGCATGCTTCAGGCAAAGGAGGTCTAAATTCAGACTTACTGGAACAGCTTTTCTCTGATCACAGTGTTCTGACTACATGAATAGTTACAGCACAAAAGCAGAATGTGCTAGGCATTATGACAAACAAGCAAGGTGGTCCAGAAATATAGGAGAAATGCCATCTAGTCGAAGGACCAAGATTTCATGGAAGAGGTCATATATGAAGAAATGAGAAAGCTGGTCTTTAAGAAATAGGTAGAAGGAATGAGATCGCATACTACCTTAGATAAGACTCATTTGTGTAGATGTTGTCTCCCATTAGCTTATTGAGGGCAGGAATCCTATCATTTAATATAATATTATATATCATTTCCAGGCTTCCACACTGAAACTTTAATCATTCTGTGAGGGAAGCATACATGTATTGTTATCTCTATTTTACAGAGGAGGAAACTAAGACCCAAGAAAGTTTAGTGACTTGCCCAGTCAAGTTAATATCAGGAACAGAATTGGAATGTAGTCTTTGCTGATTTCAAATCCAGCACTCTATCTGTTCCTCTATTTATCTCTTGACATTTATTTTTTATATACAGAATGTATAAGAGAAGCTGTTTTTCCTGAGCAGATAATTATGGTAGTGCCTAATACATGTTTATTGAACAGAATTGTCATTAGACAGACATACATATGTATATGTGTGGGAAAGGGGTAGCTCTAAGCTAGCTCTACAACTTAGGAAGGCTTTAAGGAGATGCACTGCATGTCTTTCATTCAGAAAACTATCTAAGTCCAAGGAGGCTAATTATAAGAAGGTTGACTAATGGGTTTTGGTTTTTGTCTTGGTAAGTCATGAAGGTTATTGACTAAGATGCAGAGGGGCTGCTTGTTCTTTGCATCAGTGGCAGAAGAGTCTGGTATTACTTAGTTCCTTAAATTATTGAAGTAGCTATACAATAGAATTAAATACATAGCTTTGACCTTAAAATTAGAAAGGTCTGGGGGATCCTTGATGATTGAATCAAGTTGCCTTAGCCTGTCTGGTCAGATACCTTTTGCCCAGTTTTACACTTTACAATAGCACCTGGAGGCCTCTTCAGCATTGCTCAGGCATCATGTATAAACTTCTGCACAATATGCAGCTTTATACCAACTAGAGTCTATAACTCTTTCAAAGCAAGCTACCAGCTAGCTAAAAACAACTTCTAAAAGCCTCAGATCAAAACAAATTCAACTAAGTACAGTCAGGCCACACCTTTGTTCAAAGAAGCTTACAGAGCATTACCACCTGTCTGGAAGAACTACAGACCAAAGCATTTAGGATTGAAGGGTTCATAAAATTCAGAAGAGTATCTTAAAGACCTGTGATTTTAAAGTTAGGCTCTACCTCCATAGATATTTTAAGAAAGGCAATGAAAAACTGGAACCTATCAGAAGAGGGAAAACTGCTACCTTTGTTTGTTTGCAAGAGCTGTTTCCTGGCCTCTATGTGTATGTGTGTACATACATATATGAATGTCCACTTCAGATCTTCAGTTTATAATATACATATGTGAATGTCCATTTCAGATCTTCAGTTTATAATATATATATGTGAATGTCCTCTTCAGATCTTCAGTTTATAATATACATATGTGAATGTCCACTTCAGATCTTCAGTTTATAATATACATATATGAATGTCCTCTTCAGATCTTCAGTTTATAATGAAAGGGACTCATCAGGGTTGTCAAGCTATATTCAAAGTAAAATGTTTAACTCATGACTCAGGCTTTTCTTCACCTCATTTGAGACAAACTCATCAAGGCCTTTCTACTGCAATTGAACTGAAAAGAGAAAACCTTGCCAAGAAAGTAAATTCATAAGAATGGCTCTTGTACTGCTGAACCATTGGATTTAAAATTAGAATGGATATGACAATATAGAATGTTAGATATATAAAGAACCTAGCCATCACTGGCTGATCTACTATTATATTTAGAACACAATATCAGAGCTAGAAGCCCCTTAGAATATAGAATATCAAAGATGGGGAAGACTTTAGAACACTGAACGTCAGGGCTGAAAAAGAACTTAAAACACAGAATAGCAGTGTTGGGAGGGCCCTTAAAACACAGAAAGTCAAAGTTGGGAAGGATCTTAGAAAATGAGTGTGAGAGCTATTGTGGGGACCTTAGAACATAGAATGTCAGACCTGGGAGGATCCTTAAAATACAATGTCAGAGCCAGGAAGTCCTATATTACTAGTGGTGTCAAACTCAAATAGAAAAAGGGAGGATTAATACGTATATAAGAATCTCAGTGTGTCCTACATTAATTTAGTTTTAAAATGTAATGTTCTCTGTTTTATTGTATTTTTAAAATTTATTTTGTTAAATATTTCCCAATATATTTTAATAGATTTGTGATAGTCTTCTTGTGGTCTAGGATCTATGTGTTTAACATCTCTGCTGCAGATAACAGAACATCCCAAGTAGAACCTCTCATTTTACAGAGCACTAAAGTGATACTGGTGGCGAAGCTAGATAGACAAGCAGATCAAGTGCTGGGCCTGGAATCAGCTAGACTCATCTTCTTAAGTTCAAATTTGGCCATGGACACTTACTAGCTGTGCTACCTAGGCAAATAACTAATTCATTTTCCTTATTTGTAAAGCAAGCAGGACAAGGAAGTGATGGGTCTATAGTAGCAAGGAGTGATATTAGGAGAGAGCCTGATATACAGTAAACAATTTGGAAACCTAGCTCCCTCCTGAAGCAAGTAAGAAGGAGCACTGATAGAAGCATCTTAGCCTAAAGTGGACCTTTTGTTACTTGGCTGGGACAAAAGCACCATAATCCCACAATTACTAGATCCAATCAGAAAGCCAAGTTATGACGTCAATACCAAGTTGCAGTTCCCCTATTAATAACCTACTCATACTATAAATCCTGCTAATGCTTATTAGGACCCTAACTTTTTAGGTTTAGCCTGCCAGTCAATGGTATCATTCCCAACTTGCCATGGCTTAAAAATGGCACCTTCCTCCTTAATAGTTTCGTAGGTCCTGTGTTAATTGCTAAAACCCCTTTTTGGCTAAAAATCTTTGTTTTTATCTGGCTCTTAGCTGATAAAATCTTTGCCTCTTGATTTAGGTCTGAGCCTACAAATTTTTTTGAGGTATATCGACACACCAACCTGTAACCCTTTTTGGGTTCTAATACCCCTAAGCCCCAACAGAGGGAAATGGCAAATGGGGTCACTAAGAGTCGAACAGTTGAATATTCCTGGTCTTGCCATAGGTGCGGGCATACAATGAAAGGTAAAAGACAGTCTCAGTTCTCTGAGAACTCAGTCTAAAGGGAGAGACAACATGCAAACTAGTATGTTCAAAGGCAGATTATTTGAACAGGTGTATGGAGCCTGAGGAGCGGCAGGTGGCAAGATCAGTTGAGTTGTACCAAGAGTTCAGAAGAGATGATTTCGACAAGAAATAATCCCTATGTAAAGTATGTATATGAGATGGAGAGGTAGGAGAGGATTCTGTGAAGGTGGGATGGAGGAGTTCAGGAACTGACCTGAAGGCAAGGGTGAGAAGATGGAGGGGGAAAGGGATTTATTTTGGTGGAAGAAGAAAGATAATGATTGTGTGGAGAAGGGCAGTCCATAAAATGCAATAGGTCTTTCCAGCCAAGATAGCCTAAGAAGAAAAGACGATAGGGGTACTGATTTATTTCAAGGGGAGGAAAACTTTAGGAAGGCCAGAGCCTTCTAATGTACCCATCGTTTATCGAGGCAAGAGTGTAGAGATGAAATGCAGGGGAAGGAGATCGAGGTGGAAGATTCTGACGCATCTGGATCTGGGCAAGCCCAGGCACTGTTTGTAGCCTGGCTGAGTGAAGAGACAGTGTAGCCCCTACTTTTCAGTAGAGTTGGTTGGTCTTACTGAAATAATCCATGTTTCAGAGCACTTGGCAAACTTAAAGCACTCTAGGAATGCCAGCAATATTGTTTATTTCCCGGGATTGGGCGTAGACGACGAGCCGATCAGTAAAGTAAAGGGTCAGAGAAGCCAAAGATCGCAGGCAGGAGGGGGGAGCAGGTGGGCTAGGGGCGGGGGATTTGACACGTCGCACGCTCCAGCTGTCGTTGGAACCGTTCAGGTCTCAGGTAGTTCGTTCGGACCTCCCGCCGGGTTCTCCTAGGCCCCGCCCGTTCCTCATTGACCCCGCCCCTCTCGCCACACTTTTCATGGCTGCCCTAGTGCGCGCCACCGTCTCTTTACCCTGCCTACTCGGAGTCTGGGCTTTTGAGCGCGTCCCCTTCTCTCTTCCTTCGCGCTATCATTGGGCAATTTCACCTCAGCCACCTTCTATTGGATCGCTAGGTATGGCGTCATCTTCCTTACTCCTTTCCTTCCCCCTCCGTCCCGCCCCTTTCCCTCTCCTGTCAACTCCTCCTCCCTTTTTCGTCGCCCGCCCCACCTTCCCTTTCCACTTCGGGTCGGGCAAGGTGGTTGGATGACTCGGGAGTGAAGACTGAGCCTAGGAAACAAGGGAGCAGGATCGTGGGCCTCGAGCGCGCTACCGACTAGCAGCCCCGCCCGCGCTCGCGCACGCACGCGGCACGTCACGTTATCACGCTCGCGAGTCTCGGCGGAGAAGCTCGCGCACTTGAGCAGGTTCGGCTACGCCGATCTCAGGGCTCTCTGGGAAAAGGGATTGAGGAGCGGTTGCGGCGTCGTAGGTCTCCTCCGCTCATCTCCCCCGGGTAGCGTGCGGAAGGGCGGCGCCGCCTGCCGTCTCTCTCCTAGTCGTGCTAGGCCGACT
This sequence comes from Antechinus flavipes, assembly GCF_016432865.1. Classification (NCBI taxonomy): domain Eukaryota; kingdom Metazoa; phylum Chordata; class Mammalia; order Dasyuromorphia; family Dasyuridae; genus Antechinus; species Antechinus flavipes. Next base: position 521,240,045 of record NC_067400.1, read on the forward strand.
ACGACCCCACCCCCCGGCTTGTCGCTGTCGCCCGTTCCCTCCACTCATTCCCTTGTCTGTCCGTCCGTCTCCTCACGCATCTTTGCAGGATCCTCACGCTTCTTGCCGCTCCTCCGCCCTCTGTGTTTGGGGGCTGCGGGGAGCCCGCGGGGCCTGAGGAGATCGCTAGGCTGAAGGCGGCGGCTCCGGCTCCATCATGTCTGCTGGAGGGGACTTCGGAAACCCCCTGAGGAAATTCAAGCTGGTGTTCCTGGGGGAGCAGAGCGGTGAGTGAGCTACGTCTGCCGCCCCCTGCCCTGCGCCGCGGGGCCTGTCCGGTTGCGCTTCCCCTGTCCCTCGCCCCGGCCTCTACTCAAGTACTGCCGTGCCTCTCCCCGCTCTCCTCCTGCCTCGGCCTCGCTCGGTTCTCTCATCTCTCCAGATCTCCGTCGCCCTATCTTCTCCGCTGCTGTTTGCGTCTCCTTCCGTCTCCCCCTTCTGTCTCTGTCTTTCTCCTTGTGTCTCCCCCTCCTTCCCTCTCCTACCCATCCCTGCCTCTGCCTCCTCCCTTCCCGTCTTCTGGGCCTGCTGCTCCTTGGAGCCCCTCCGCTCCCCATTTTCTTTACTCTCTCTCCCCGTTTTCTTACTCTGCCTTTCTATTTTCAGTGCTGAGGAATCTATCTTTCCTCAGCCTCTTTTCTTTCAAGCAGAAACGGACGCCAAGCTCCTACTGTGTGGGGGTGACTGCCAGAGCCTGGGGACGTGTGTAGAGCCGGCTCTGGAGTCTCCTCTCCCCTCTACGTGCTGCTTCCCTGCGTTCAGGAGTTCACGTCTCTCTTCTGTTTGGGCCGGGCTTTCTCCAGCAGATCGTTCCTCCCAGACCCCTACTCTATCTTTCCCTGTCTCCTTCCTCCGGTTCTTTTTATCTTCCTCCTCCTTTATTGGGGTTCCGTAGTCTAGGTCCCTTGTCAGTCTCAATTCCCTGTTGGGCCTGCGAGCCCTGCGCCTTTCTCTGACCCACCTAAAACAGAGGCTTTATAGGAATGGGATGGGATCTGGGCGTTGCCCCCTTTCCCCCTCCCCCCATTTGGCCTTTGGAAAAGAGGATCGTGTAGTAGTATGTGCCTTAGAATGGGGCGGGGGCTGGAAATGTCTTTGCTTTGCTAGCTCCCCGGTGTGGGGGGATAGCTGGGAGGCTTGGAGCAGAAATCTCCCGGAATTGGACTGAGATATTAGGGCTTTTCTTAGGTGGCACTGCCCTTGGAAATCGAAGGATTAGGCTGTGACATTAATAATCTCGAATTCTTCCCTTTCCTCACTTAGGATTTTTTTTTTTTTTTGGTACCTCTGATACTTGCCCCATCCCCCCAATCACTGCCTGATGCCTTGTCATGATCCATTTACTTGGAATTTCTCACCTTTCTTTTTGCCTCCAGTGTCAACCAGTGTCTGATTCTCTTACCCAGAGGGATCTATGGGTAATCATTAATTATTAATTTCTATTAGAGTATTTTCCAGTTATAAATTTATTTAAGATTCTTGTGAGGAATGGTTTGAGACAAGTTCTGTTGGGGAAAAATCGACTCTTGACCCACATGTTTTTTTAAGGGATAGGAAAGGATGAAGCAGTGTCAGTGATCTTGTTATTTAAATTTTAAGAAGTGATACTTAGCTCAAATTTTAAGTGGCTTAATGCTTAAGTCTTAATAATTCCACAGATAAGATTTCCTGTTGATGTTTGCTTAGGTTAGTACACTGATTTAGCTACAAGATTAATTTTCTAATAGTTGTCTTTAACATTACTTTTTGAGTAATTTCATTTTTGCACTAATTCAATTTTATAGCATGAACTTGATATCTAATTATCTAATTTGAAGGTAAAAAAAGATTCGAATATCACTTCTCTCCATTAGTTTCTCCCATTTTTATCTTGAGGAGTCAAAATATTGGTAAAATTGGTGTCTGTTATTGGTATCTGGAAGACAGATACTAATACAAAATTCAGAAATATAGTTTGCATTAAGAACCCTACATTTGGACCTTTTTTTGCCCGAAAATTCATTAGCATCAATTGAAAAAATATCTTGTCAAATTTTTGTATCTCATCTATGAATTTAATCAAGAATTTGTTTTTCCTTTATGAACAAATTATTGGTTTTTCTTTACGTAGTGAACAGAGAAAAATGTTTGGCTCATAAATTTACAGGACCAAGTGTCGACTTGTTTTTAAGTGATTTGATGTTAGTATGTGTAAAATTCTTTTGGGGATGATGCTGTTTTGATTCATACTGTATATTTTATTTAGAGCTTTAAATTCTTAAACTTGCTCTGACTTGATCATATTTTTCTTCATAGGCTCATGTATTTCTGTTTTGAATTTTAAGTTAGGTGCTGTTTTGAGGTGAAACATAGCTGTTTTCAATTTAACAAAAAATATTTAGGTTCTCAAGGCATATTTGCTTTCTTCCCCTGTTAACAAAAGCTTTATGAATGAATCCGTGCTACTTTTTTTGTGATAAATTACTTTTAGGTCTTAAATTTCCAAAATTCAGTTTTTTGGTTATCCTGTTGATATATCCGTATACTACAATGTGCTTGTTATGTTTCATGTCATATAGTAGCTCAGTAACCGTGTCAGTAGCCTTTTATAGTGAAGATGTTGTTGGCATAAATTTTGAGTGTTAATTTCTAAGACTATGACACCTTGTGGCTTTTGGTTGTCATTGTTTACAGAGGACAAAATAGGTAAGTAATGGTGATAATAGTTTGCAATTTATATAGCACTTAGATTGGGAAGAAAAAGTTCAAGTGTTGGTGTGTTTCATAAGGATTTTTGCTTTTTATTAAATTTGGAAAAAAATTAAGACTTGTTAAGTCTGTCAATAAGGGAGAATGCTACATTTTTCTTTTTCCCTTGTGTACTATATAGTATGTTAAGTGATGTTTAAAAGATATAGAACCTATAGGATATTTAGTAGACTCAGCATTTTATATATAATTTTTAAAGCAGTCGCAGGTACTGTATTTCAAAGACAAAAACTATATGAAGTTGTAGGTGTAGTTAACTTTAAAGATTTTTTATTTTTACATTATGGTCAGTTAGGGATAGAATGGGTACTCTCTCCCTGAATTCAAATGTAACCTTAGACACTTACTAGTTGTTTACAACTAGTTTACAACAGCTCTTCTCTCCCTATTTGTTCATTTTCTGATCTGTAAAATGGGGATAGTGATAGCATTTATCTTAAAGTGTTGTTTGAAGATCAGCATGGTGCCTGACACATAGCAGGTCCTATATAAATGCTAGCGGTTGTCTTCATTGACTTTATCATCCATTTTCAATATTTTGTTTCTTCTTTCTACATAGAAAAACAGAACAAAAAACTATCTTAAAATAAATTTCATCTAAAAGCCCATTCAAGATTATGCATCTGTAGTCCTCAAATTCTTCCCAGAGGAAGGGAGTGGGTTTCATCATTTATTAGCAGTATTCTGAGTATGATTGATTGTTACAATTAATCATAGTTTGCATTTTGTCTTATTTTCATGTATATGGCTGTAGTTATTGTATGTGTATTTTCTTCTGCTACTGCTAACTTCATTTTGTATCATTTTATGGAAATCATGCTTCTCTGATTTCTTCCTATTCACTTTACCTTATTGTGCATTAATATTCCATTACATGCCTTATAATTTATTGCTGATTTTTGTATGTATTAGATAAAGTAATTTTGAAAGAAACATGGTTTAAGTTTTTTAAATGATAGTTGGTGGGATTTAATGAAGCTCTAGTAATCTATACTGTTGATTCCAAAATCATGTTGTTGAATGAGTTAACTATTTCTGTACTGTTTTCTCAAAAGTCAGAAGTGCTTTGGCATCAGATTTATGACAGGTTCTGCTGCATATCTTGACTTGTGAATCAGTACTTTTGCTGAAGTAAAGAATCATTTATGATGTACCTCACTTAGCATCTCCTCGTTTTTCCAGTAATTTTTTGCCATTCCAGTTTATCCATTCTTAGCTCTTTCAAGTTACAACATGATAGGTAAGAAAAAGTTGTAAAGTTTTACATAAGAGATTTGTCAGTGTTGATTAGTTTGTGTTAGGTTGATAATGGAAAATCACTTGCAATGAATGCTGAAGAAACTTTACAGAAATGTTTTCCACGTTTGTTTGTTAGAGCTCTAATGAAAATAACAAGGAAATACTAAGCCCATCCCTAATTTCCCAATGTCTCCATTTCTTTAGATCCTATGACCTACTTCTTTATTCTACTTCAGCCACATATAGGAATGGTTACCCTTACCTGTAAAAGTTCCTCTTCCTTAATTAAAATCTGACATTTCTCTATCTGACCATAATTTCTTATCATTCCATCTTTTTCTAGGCTTCACCCATTCTAAATCTTTTATTTGCTCTCATGGTGATCTACAAATCCTCTATCTTAGAACTTTCTGAGCCCATTACTCCTGCTTTGACTTCATGTTCCTTTTGCACAAATCTTGACTTTGAAGTTAGTCAATTCAACTCTACTCTGTCTTCTACTGCCATTGTCCCCTTGACCAATTGTGACTCCTTGCCAAACCTCAGCCCTGGGTTCTTCCTATCTGCCTTCTCTCCCACTCATGTATTGCTGAACAGAGCTGAAAGAAGTCACATAATCTTATTAACTGGATTAATCATAAATTCATTTTTTACAGTTTCAAGTGGGTCTTTCCCATAGCAAGATAACCCTTTTATTTCTTTCTCTCTAATTGATTTCCCATCTCACTTCATTCAGAAGCTGTGTGAAAACCTAACTCCTCAAGCCTCCTATTTCTCCATCTTCTTCCTCTTTTTCTAGGAGGACCTCAACTCTCATTTCACTGAAAAGACAATTCAGTGTGGATTCCTTCTTCTCCCATTCTCTTTGTCTTGAAACTCTTTGATTTCATCTTCCACTTTCTCTAGCTTTTCCCAGTTTTGGATAAAGAGATTTTTTTTTCTCGAGAAAGCCAATCTTCCCCCCCTACCATGTACCATTGATGCCCGACTCTCCTATTTAATCTACTAGAAAGCTGTTTTTGTGATTCCCTTCCCCACACCCACTTCTCTAGCCTCTTTCTTCAAATTTTCCCATTTCCTCCATCCTTAAAAAACAAACAAAAAACAACCTTCTTTTAGATGTTATCGTCCCCTGAAGCTATCATTCTCATCTCATTCTAGTTTTCTCTTGCCTTTTAAAATCTTTCTGTACCTAGACCTCTTAGGGGTGGACCTATCACATCCTTTAACCCCCTTCTTTTTTTTTCTTTTTTTTTTGGACTAAGCCCCTTGTCCTTTCTGCAATCTTTAATGTTGTCAAACATCATGCTCTGTATACTCTTCTTCAGATTTTTGTAACATTACTTTCCTGCTTCTCTTACCATTCTTCTGTCTCCTTTGATGAACCTCCTTTTATCGAGTTTACATATTATGTTGGTCTTCCTCTCTGTCCTTTAAGCTAGTACAACTCTTGGGTCATCTGTCTATTGTTCCTTGCAACATGACAAGGCCACTTTTTTGCTCATTGATATTCCAGATATCTTTTACATCTTCTCAAAAGTAATTGTTGGTAATATGTTGCAGCCCATTTATACTCACTAAGATATATTTAGTAATACTAAAATATTAGTGTTAGCTTTTCTTGTATTTCACCTAAGGAAGTTGAATTTATATCTTAATCTAAAATTCTCTTGATATGTAAGGTGGTCTTCTATTGCAGAACTTACAGTTTCTGGCAAAATAATAGGATTTATGTTTCGAGTATGTATGAATTAAGACTTGAGTCTCTCCAGGTAAGCTAGATAATCAACAACAGCAGTTCTATTGTGTATGAAAGAAGTAATTATTTTTTAAAATAGCTTTTTATTTTTCTAAATACATGCAAAGATAGTTTTCAGCATTCATCCTTTGGAAAACCTTGTATTCCAAATTTTTTTTCCCACCTCTCTACCCCCTTCCATAGACAGCAAGCAATCCAATATAGGTTAAAATAGGCAGTTTTTCTAAACATTTCCATATTTGTCATCGTGCACAAGAAAAATCACATCAAAAGGTGAAAGGAAAAATAAAAACAAGCTAACAATAGCAGCAGCAGCAAAAATGTGAAAATATTATGCTTTGATCCATACTCAATTCCCATAGTCTTCTTTCTGGTCACAGATAGCTCTATCCATCCCAAGACTTTTGGAATTATTCTGAATCACCTCATTGTTGAAAAGAGCCATGTCTACCACAATTGATTATCGCATAATCTTGTTGCTGTGTACAATGTTCTCTTGATTCTAGTCACTTCACTCAGCATCGGTTCATGTATGTCGTTCCAGACTTTTCTGAAATCAGCCTGCTCATCATTTCTTATATTACAGTAATATTCCCTAACATTCATATACCATAACTTATTCTGTCATTCCCCAACTGATGGGCATCCACTCAATTTCCAATTTCTTGCCGCTACAAAAAGTTGGTATAAGTAACTCTTATTAAAGAAGTGTTAACTGAATCTGGAGGAGAGATGAATGGGGGCAGCTAGGTGGCATAGTGGATAGAGCACTGACTCTGGAGTTAGGAAGATCTGAGTTCAGATCTAGTCTCCAAACTTAACACTTCGTAGCAGTGTGACCCTGGGCAAGTCACTTAATCCCAGTTGTCTCACAAAAGGAAAAAAAAGGCAAAAAGAGATGAATTCCAAGAATAGTCTTAAGGGTTTGGATTGAAGTACTCGTGAGGCTCCCTACAGTGTCACAGAAGCAGAAGGAATCTCACAAGCCATCTAGTCCAACCCATGACTAAGTAACAGTTCCTCTGCAACATGCCTAACAAAAAGTGAAAACCTTTAGTGAGGGCTAGTCCTTTGGCTCTAATTGTTAGCTAGTTTTTCCTTATATGAAGCTTAGGTTTGCTTCTTTGTAAATTCTGTTTTCTAGTTCTGTTCTTTGGGCTGCACATAAATGTAACTCTTTCTGTCTATCCCATGACAGCATTTGAAGTATTTGAAATGATTGTGTCATATCTAAGTTTCTTTGAGGCTTAACATTTCCAGTTTCTTCAGTTGAACCTTGAATGGAATGATCTGGAGGTCCTTCACCATCTCAGTAACTTTCCTTTTGAAGCTGTCCAAGCTCATATTGTTCTTTTAAAATGTGATGCCAGTAATTGAACATACCATTCCAGCTCAGAAACCAAATTTTGTTTTAAAATTCCTCCAGGCAAAATATACCGCACTTTATTATGAATATTTTGGTAAAAATGGGACAGAGTGCTATAGGAGTATTACTTTTTTATTACTGGACAGTTTGCTTTTATTAATAAGACCTAAAGTGATATTAACTTTTTAGACTGTTTTCATTTGTGTTCTGTAGAATTAAATAATTGACAATGAGCTTGCATCCCTTAATAGTGTCAGTAAAAATATGGCTTATTAACTTCAAGATGTCTTTCTTTATTAGATCTTGGGGATAGCTCATTTTATTTGTAAGTAGATTTAATCTTGAAACTGATGTGGACGGAAGCTGAAGGCCCAAAGTACTTAGGGGCCAGTGCAAGATAGTTTTACATTATGATTGCTTGACAGGAATGTGAAACATGAATATGGAAATAATAAGAAACATTTAATCATTCCCTTTTTATAGTTAAGTATTCAGGAAAGTGATATAAAGTTGATCAGATTAAAATGATGATTGTGATTAATGGTCAAATTCCATTACTAGAAATAATTTTTTTTAGGTTATACATGTATAATCATGCAAAACATCTTTCTATATTAGTCATTTTGTAAAAGAAAACATAGACCAAAATAAAAACCCAAGAAAAAGTGTGCTTCAATTTGTATTCAGATTCCATCAGTTCTTTCTTGGGGAGCTATAGAATTTTTCATGATAAGTCTAGAAGGGATAATAATAGCTACCTCAAAGGATTGTTATGAGGATAAATATTCATACCTGCACTTTTTGGGGCACATCTTGTTTGGGGGAATTATATAACAAAATTTGGTATTTAAACATAATAAAATATTACTATATCCTAAGAAGCAATTTTATTCTCTGTTCATAGCCTAGCCCATAATAAGCAATATATGAATAGAATATGCTAACACAATGATTAATATGATATAATTTCTTTAAAAACTCAACTGAATCAATAAATGCAACAACAAAGTGAATTCAAGAATTTTAACCCCAAAGTGATATTGTGCCTCACATCAGCTAAAAAGTTTCCAATCTCTATGAGAAATTTTGCCTTCTTAGCATTTTGCCTCATCTTTGCATTTATTTCACTCACCTTTGAATTATAGTTAGTTATTTATGCATTTCTAATAATTTTCTGTTTTCATATTTGTCATCCTCTCCATCCCAGTACTTAAGCACAGAACTTTGCTTATAATAGAAAGTTGTTGAATGAACAAAACATTTATCCATTTCCTTGGGAAATTTCCTATTTCACCATCTTGGTGAAAGATGTGTCAAAATATAACAGAAAGAGCTCCTTAGGGATAGCATATTGGCTTAGAAAATCACAAATTAACATTTGCTGTATTGTCTCGTATTTTTATTATGTTAAACATTTCCTAATTACATTTTAATCTGGTTCAGACCACACTCTTTGAGTTTTGCTAGCTATGAGTTTGATACCTCTGGATTTTTAGACCATTTTATTTTATTTTTTGACCTTTTTAAGTAAACAAACATTAATTTAGTGCCATTTGTGTTACAGACCCTATACCAAGGGCTAAGAGTAGATGCAAAGAAAGTAAAAAAAAAAAAAGTCCCTGTTCTCAAGAATTTCAACATGCAAACAACTGTGTACAAACAAGACAAATTATAAGTTAAATTGGAAATAATCTCAGAGGGAAGGATTATCATTGGGTGGGTGGATAGAATCAATAAAAGTTTCAAGTGATACTGATTAAGTGTACCCATATAAACAACTTAATTCTTATTTAAATACTTTAATTTCCAACTTTTATTATTCTGAATAATCTTGACATTTTTTGGTGTTGAAATTCAAGTTCATTACTGCTTTTTTTTTAAATATCCAAAAGTAGAATGATAGAGAACAATCAGCATTAAATTTTAAAATAATAATTTGGTTTACATGACATTCCATTCCTCATAGCTTCTCCTTATGTCTGTCAGTCATATATATGGGAAATTTCTAATAGTTGATATCGACTGTAATGATTGTTTACTCTTTATTCTTAATTTCCTGCTCTTTTCACCTTGTCTTTAGACAGGTTCTGTTATTCAGACCATCTTATTCAGGCCACGTTGATTGTATTTATTGAGGAGACTCTCCAGTTTTTTATGCCAAATTTTCCCTGCCTTTAAACTTTGATTACAGTTTCTTCATTAGCCGCAGCCACTAAGTACAGTAATTCACTTGTCCTGGAATATGTTCCTTTCTGTGAATCCCTTATGCATTAATTTTTTTTTTAATGTATATGTGGAAAGGTAACATCTATGTATATCTCTCTATATATACATAGAAAGACAATGAGTATTGTGGGAATAGCATTGGATTTGTAATCTTTAACCCTCTATCATTTAACACATATTGGATATGTAACTGTGTGGGAAGAGTATCAGCTATCTCATCACAGAATTGGCAAAGGTAAATAATTGCAGTCTTCTTCATGTATTGGAAGAAGAAAGTCATTTAAGTTAAAGTTCTCTGTAAGTATAAGGTATTGTGCTCAGTATTTTTCATCTCTGAATAATTCATCCTCTTACATGAAGACTTTGTCCAGAGCAGTCTAGAAACATGTGTTGAATTTTTTGAACCTAGCTATTGTTACTACTTCACCATGCTACCTCTCTGTGCATAAGATCCAGTTAAATGACTGAATTGAACCATAGTTATCTATAAAATAAAGATTATTGTATTTGTTGTTGTGTAGTTGTTTTAATACTTTCTGATTCTTCATGAATTTTGGGGGGATTTTCCTTGGAAGTAATACTGGAGTGGTTTTCCATTTCCTTCTCTAGCACATTTTACAGGTGACCAAACTGAGGTAAACAGGGTTAAGTAAGACTTGTCCAGTGCTACACAGTCATATTATTGTTGTGAAGAAAATGCTTTCTAAATGTGTATTAAAAGAAACATGAGTTAAACAGAAGGAAGGCCAAAGACAAAACCAATTTTTAACTTTCTAGAGTAGAACAGAAAGAGGTTACCTAATTTCCCTCTGAGTAGATAGTCTACTCCTAACCATAGAAATTCCATAATGTTTCTTTTTGAAGGAAAATTAACCAAATTACTTATTTTCAAAAGTTCAATGATAAAATTAGTAACCTATTTAATTTTATACAGTGATGCTAAATAGTGGCTATAGAATAAATTGTAACTTCTTTTTTTTTTTAAAACACCTTCCAGTTCTGCAAGTAGCATACCATAATTTTTGATTTTTACTTAGTGGGTAATATTCCTGAGTTTGAGAAAAACCATTCTTGTAGTAGATATTCATAATTGACTGTTCTACTGTGCAGTGTTGGAGTAAATGGTGAAGCTCCATAAAAGCCACAGAAATACTTTCAAACCTATATAACAGCCCTGGCTTAAATCCTTGAAAACAATGAGTAAACTGGGAGCAAAATAATTGTTTCAGAACTTTGTTTAGTTTTAGGGCATCCAGTTGATTTATTTTCAGTACAAAGTTTCTTTTTATTGTGAGATGTATTTTCTTTTTTCTTTTTTTTTCTTTTTCTTTTTAAAAAAATTATTATAGCTTTTTGTTTACAAGTTATATGCATGGGTAATTTTACAGCATTGACAATTGCCAAACCTTTTGTTCAATTTTTCCTCTCTTTTCCTCCCATCCCCTTCCCCTTCCCTCCCTTCCCCCCCCATGGCAGTTGACCAATACATGTTAAGTATGTTAAAATATAAATTAGATACAATATAAGTATACATGTCCTAACAGTTATTTTGCTGTACAAAAAGAATTGGACTTTGAAATAGTGTATTATTAGCCTTGAAGGAAATCAAAAATGCAGGCGGACAAAAATATAGAAATTGGGAATTCTATGTAATGGTTCATAGCCATCTCCCAGAGTTCTTTTGCTGGGTGTAGCTGGTTCAATTCATTATTGCTCTATTAGAACTGATTTGGTTCATCTCATTGCTGGAGATGGCCACGTCCATCAGAATTGATCATCATATAGTATTATTGTTGGAGTATATAATGATCTCCTGGTCCTGCTCATTTCACTCAGGAGATGCATTTTCTTTATTGCAAAAATAAAATTTGAAGAGCAGAGGCTTTAATATGATTTGTTGTAATAGGACACTATGTTGATATTCTGTAGTTCAGCATCCATATTTTGACTGCGTCACTGGAATACTGCAGGCTAGAATATTGGGATGAATTTGGAACAGAGGAAGCTGGTCCTTGGACATAACACAGGCTAGAACTTGGGGAACAGTGGAAGGAGGAGGAGGCAAATGGTCTGCTAACTGTCAGCTACTTCCTGGACCAGTGGAGGCACCACCAGCCACAGTGAGGTGGGAGATACCACAGTCTGTTAGTTTCTCAGAAACATTCTGTGGATGTGGATAACATTCCATTTGTTGTCCCCTCCCTGTCCCACCTTGCACTGACTGACCTCAGCTTCCTAATAGGCCTTCTGTCTACTTTTTTACATGATAGTAGTAGTATATTAAATTTTCTATATTATAACTTGGTCAGCCAAGTTGATTGGACAACTTTCAATATCCCATTTTTTTATTATCACAAGAAGAGTTTATAAATTTTTTTTTAATATATAGGGGATACCTTTTTTTTTCTATATGTTTTTTTCCATATATTTTTACCCATATATAATTTTTGTTATTATTTCTTTGATCTTTAGGGACATAGATCTGATAGTGATATTGCCAAGCAAAAGGCTATTCACTGTTTAATAACTTTTTATGTTCCAAATTGCTTTCTAGAATGACTGGACCAATTTATAGATCTACCCTCAATGTTATCTTATTAATTCAGTACAAAATCCATTTGTTTTTGGCAATGTTTAAATTAAACTGGTATTGCTAGGGATGTGAAGTTACAATATTTCTTATTCAGATAATAGTATTAATTCATTTAGTATTTTATAAGAAGCTCTACAGGATAGCATAGCATTTTAATTTAGTTAAATAGTTGGTGGCTGTTCAGATTTTATTCTCAACTTCACTGTAATTAGCTCCTTTGCTTGCCTATTTCTTATAGGTATCTGATTATTTCCAACTCTAGTTTTCCTTTCTGCAAGTCAGGTTGCCAATGTCCCAAATACCAATTTTAAAAAATCACCAGCATCTGGCAAAGAGATTATTCCTTATTATTGTTCGGTAAGAAACAACCAACAGGATGATTTCAGAAAGGCCTGGTGGGACTTACACGAACTGATGCTGAGTGAAATGAGCAGGACCAGGAGATCATTATATACTTCAACAACAATACTATATGATGATCAATTCTGATGGACCTGGCCATCATCAGCAATGAGATGAATCAAATGAGTTCTAATGGAGCAGTAATGAACTGAACCAGCTACATCCAGCGACAGAACTCTGGGAGATGACTAAGAACCATCACATCGAATTCCCAGTCCCTATATTTTTGTCCACCTGCATTTTTGATTTCCTTCACAGGCGAACTATACAATATTTCGGAGTCTGATTATTTTTGTACAGCAAAATAATAGTTTGGACATGTATATCTATTTTGTATTTAATTTATACTCTAATATATTTAACATGTATTGGTCATCCTGCCATCTAGGGGAGGGGGTGGGAGAAAGAAAGGAAAAATTAGAACAAAAGGTTTGGCAATTGTCAATGCTGTAAAATTACCCATCCATATAACTTGTAAATAAAAAACTGTTAAAATTTAAAAAAAAAAAAAAAGAGAGAGAGAGAGATTATTCCTTCACTGTAACCCTATTGTAGCTGCTTTTTGTAAAGGGATTGGACCTAAGAGTTGATTGATAAGGAAAATGGTCATCAGATTGGAAAAGTTTAAAAAAGTTTTTAAATGCAAAATAAGTGATATAGTGGTAAGAATATAATTGTTCTTAATCATCAATGCCAAACTTTAGAAATTATAGAAATGCCACCAGATGTATTGAATCTTTCATTTATGAATTTGCTAGGATATTTTATAGTAACATTATTTTGATTTAATTGATTTTTCCTTTTTTGCTTTGGAATTGCATCACCTATATAAAAAACAGCACTAGGTTTGGTAATGAAGAAAAGTGTTGTGTGTAGCAGCTGAGATTTTCTGTAGTAGTCCCAAGGTATTTTTCTAGCTGTTTTTGTTATGAAATTAGAGTGCTGAACATTACTAGTATTGTTACTTAACTGCATATAATTGTATTTACATTTACATTGCATATTAATCTTGTTTTTAATTGCTTGCTTTTATTAATGCAAAAAGAAACAAATTTTAAAGATTATGTCCAGGGTCTGAATCAGTGCTAAAGAGCGACCTGGCTTGCATATGAACCTAATTATAATTATATATATAATATACATATTTTTATTTAATTTTCATTATATATTTAACATATAAATACAAACATAAGATTATAAATTATGTATTTATAAAATATAAATATAAAATTATATATATTTAATATATAATTATATATAATAAAATAATATTGAATTATATATTTATATTATATATTTGAATAGGATATATTATACACAGTTCACTTTTCATATGATCATTATGGCATTCCATTTAATACAACATACATCAAATTTCTATTCTGTTCTTTGGCATGCTATAAGAATACAGGGTTTTTATAATCTTATGTCTAGAGTTAAAAGGAACCTCATTTTACAGTTGAGGAAATTGAGCCCAAGCTTATCTTGGGATTTTCTCCCCATATATTAGTTGCATTTTTGGAGAAATTCACTGTCTCAAGACTGAATATTCATTTCATTTATGAATAGTTATAATTGTAGTTTTTAGTCATGCATTCTGGAATATGCCTCCTTGTGTTTTCTGGTTTCTACTCATTGCTTCTAGTCCTCCCCCTCCTCTCCCTCTTCTTTTTAGCCAAGTAGATCAAACCTAATATTTCTGCCAGATAGTCCAATTACTACATTCATCTTCTGCTTTGAATTCTGTCCAAAAGAGATCTTTGCATCATAGATTTAAAGATGAATGGGACCTGCGAGGTTACTGAGTCCGATCCTATCTTTCTAGATAATAGAAACTGAAGCACGGAGAAGTTAAATGATTCACTTAGGGTCATATAATTAATAAGTGCCTGAGATGGTGGGATTTGAACTCAAGTATTTCTTATTTCAAGTCCTTTACTCCTTCCACTATACCACTGCCTTTCCTGCTTTATTTATCTGTTAACCCTCTTACCTAAACCCACAATTGTCATTTGCTTGTATCTTGTTTAATTGCATGGATTAAATGGGATCAGGTTATGATGATCAGAACCACTGATGCTGTTGCTGTTAGTAGTATCAATTATATTAAATAACATTGTAAGGTTTGCAAAATGCTTTTCTTGTTACCTCTTTCAGTTCTCACAACAGACCAATAAGATTGCTGCTCTCATTTTCATTTTACCTGTGAGGAAAGTCAGACTGAGAGAAGTTAAATGATTTGCTAAGCATCACAGTTGTTTTCCTTTGAATATTCCTTTCAGCTTATCACCTACTCTTGAAAACAATATGTTTTCTCTCTACAATAACTATTACAAAATAGAGTTCTTAGAATTGTTTCATAGATAATGTTGATCAAGAAGTGTTTTATAACTTAAATTTTGTTTATTTTGAGATTATCTTTTTGCTTATTACTTTTCAAACTTTCCTCTTATTTTTCTTTAATTTTCCTTGCAGTCAAAAGAACTTCCTGGCAAAAACTTTAGCTCCTATGTATTTTAATCAGAATAATCTATACATTACATATTTTTACTGAATTCTTAAATTTCTTGAGACCTGGGATTGTTCTCTGGAAGCTGCCCCATTGATCTACTCCTCTACTGAGCCAGGACTGAAGCTCTTAGTTGCTCATTTGCTTTCCCAGTGTCTGTCTGAGCTGGGCTGAACTCCCTTTTCACCCCAGTGAAACTGAACTTTCTTGAAGTTTTTTCAGGTATCTTGAACTGGAGAGTGGTTTCATTCCACCATACTCTGTTCAGAGGCTTAGTTTCATGTGGTTTTCAATGGAAACTGGGAGAGCTTGAGCTGTACTCTGCCATCTTGGTTTTCACCTCTTTCACCTAGTCCCTTCCCTCCCCCCCCCAAAAAAAAAAAAAAAATCTAAGTAAATACATGAATGGATGAATGAATCTGGGAGGGGAAGATCCCTCAGGGTTCTGGCCAAAGCTGAAATGACAGCTATTTATATTCAAAATGAGTTTATCAGGATCCAATCAATGATCAAAAGAAGAAAAATCTAGCCAATAAACCCAAGGTATCTTAGGAAGGTTCAGAGGTACAAAAGAGAAAAAAATGCTTTTAATAGTATCTATAGGTAATGGAATGATAACTTTATATGGAGAAACAACCACCTCTGTGAATAAAGCATACTTGGAATTGATCAGTTGGAAAACTTCCTTCTTCCATTCCTCTATTCCTCTCCATCTCTCCCTTTGTCCACATGAGGTATCATATTCTTACTTTACAGAAGCTTCCCTGTATATTGTATATTGGGCTGCCAAAATGATTTTCCTTAAGTTCAGCTATGATTATGCCATCTCTCTCCTCTCCCATCCTACTTAATTAATTCCAATGGTTCTCTTATCTCTGAGGATCAGATGTAAAAATCTGTTTAGCATTCAAAATCTCTCACCTCTTCTCTTCTCCTATCATTCTTTTTACACTTTCTTCCACAAACTCATTAGATCCTGAGACACTGGTCTTTTCCTCTTTTTTTCCTGCTTTGTTTTCTCTTTGCAGAAGAAAACTCTACTTCTCTTTTTTACTGTCTGGCTTTGTTTCCTTCAGGTATCAGCTAAAATTCCATCTTTTCCAGGAAGTCTTTCTTGACCTCCCTTTAATGCTAGTATTTTCCCTATAAGATTACCTCCTATTTATTCTGTATATATCCTATTTGTATATAGTTGTTTTTATTTTGTCTCCTCTATTAGACTGTGAGCTCCTAGGGGCAAGGACTGTTTTACCCTCACCCCACCCCACCCTTTAAAAAAAAAAAAAATATCCCCAGTATTTAGGATTAAGAGTTCCTGACATAGTACTTAATAAATTCCTATTTGCTTATTTGCTTATTGTGTCTAACCAGCTAGAGAGAGCCATGTTTTTATATCTCTAACGTCTTGCCTTTTTCCTTGATGCTACACTGTTTTGAACCTTGGACCCTCAGAGATCATGCTCTGGGAGATTTTACTCCTCCATCTTACTCTGTACTGATTGGTTCATATATTCTACTATCCCATCATTTATTATTGTCATGCCATACCCCTTTCCTCCCCTCTTCCTGAACTACAATCAAATCAGTGTTGCCATCACTATGGGGAGAGCAGGTGAATCATTTATCTCTACTTAATTATCCCCTTAACTTTTCTTTCCAGAATACTTCTCTTGATAAAGTCATCTTCCCTGACTTCACTTCTTAATGTGTAAGACTTTCTGGAGCTGGATTTCACTCACTTTTGTATTTATGTTCCTTGCTCTTATAGTACTTGGCATCAGTGCTTTTTGACTGATTTATTACTCTATCTTTATTAATTTACAGTTTGTTTTAGCTAATTATTTAGCTGATTGATTTTTTAAAAGCTCTAAGTTCCTACCGTTTTTCAAGATTCTATCTCTCTTGTGAAGCTTTACTTGATTTATCCCACTTATTAAATGTACTCTTCCTTTGTGAATTACTTTTAAAATATCTCATCTTTTCACTATTGTGTTCCTTATTCTCCCTGGGTTCTCCTCTCACCTTCCCAACCCCAACTTATCCAGGATAGAGACTGTTGTTGTTTTTATCTCTAGTTCCTAGTACAGTACTATTGAATAACTTCAAATATATACATACATACACACCCATATTGCATATGTATGTATATGTGTAAATATATGAATGGGTGCATACATATGGTATTTAATAAATTTTTAGTGTTGAAGTGGGAAGGTACAATCTAGTCTTTGGTTAAACTGTAGGAAACATTAAGATGGTTTTGGTGATAAATGTGAAATTCTTTTCTTTTCTAATTATGAGTTTAATTTGATCATCATTTAAAAAGAAGAAAATTCCATTTATAACCCTTCAAAACACCCAAAGAAATTATGTAAAGAAAAATTTTATTCTTTTCCTTTCCAGGAAGTCCATTTTCTTATTTTTAAGGAGAACATGTTTCCTCTGCCTTCTTTTTAATGGATGAACTGTTAATTTCCCAGAAGAATTGGTTTATTTCTTTCTATATCATATTCTACAATCTTTATGTTTTCTTTCATATAACAGCCTTTCAGTGTCAGAATTCTTTTTGCTTATATAGAGAGATAGAAATGTCTTTCCTTCAGTTTTAAAGACTTAGGATTTTAGCAAATGGATTGTTTTAAATCTGTTTACATTAAAAAACAAAATAGAACCTAACTATAAAATGTCGCCCTGGTTGCTTCTTTACTCTTGATTTGGGGGAAATTTAAACAATTTTTTTTAACACTACTCAGTCATCTTGTTAAAAAGTCATCCATTGTTGTCATTTGGATATTTTTCTTTTTTTTTTTTTTGCTGAGGCAATTGGGTTTAAGTTACTTGCCAGGGTCACACAGCTAGTAAAGAGGGGACCCCGAAACATGAAAACTCCTTGAAGGAGAAAATCTTCAACTCTGCCTCAGTGAGGGACCCCACCTGAGGGAAACAAGATAAACAGCTTCATTCTGTTTTCTAGGTGGGGTTGATAGTCCTGAGCTAAAAGAATTCCAACCTTATTCAATTAAAGAAACTCTTTCAATTCTACTCAAATTCCAGCTCAAGCTGAAACCCAGTTTGTAGATAAAGCCAACTTAGAACTCCACCCACCTCCCCCTTCAGCTTGTAGCCAAAGCGCCTATTATAAAAGAGCCAATCTAAAACCCTCTCTTTGCAGAAGTTCTAGTCATGCCATGCTATACCAAGGAAACTTCTGCCTGCTGGAATGATATTCTCTTCCAGTGTTATCTTCGCTTTATCCTCACCTATTTCCCTAATGAAATCTTAAGCCTTTCTGTCAGGATTTCTAACCTTACTTCCGAAGCCCTATAATAAACTTCTTTTGTCAATCTAGGTTTTTGGGTTTGTAAATTCCTTTACAGAGAATCTCTGCACCCCCAGAAGGGGGTTCCCAAAACTCCCTACTCTTGTGCCGAATCCCAAGGGGGTTCAGGTGAGCCAAACCTCTCCATTTGGTTCCCTGGACCCCAAACTTGCCACTAGACCTTATCATTTAACTCTTCCACCACCAGAAACCCTAATCATTTTGGTTCCCTAAATCTAGACCTTATCATTTGGTTCCCTACTAAAGGGAACCCCAAAACCTAAACATCATATTTTTGGTTCCCATGCCAGGAGCTTCCAAAACTAGACTTAACCTCATCACTAGGAAGTGTTAAGTATCTGAGATCAGATTTGAACTCGGGTCCTCCTGACTTCAGGGCTGGGGCTCTATCCACTGCATCACCTAGCTGCCCCTAGATATTTCTTAAAATAGTGATTCTTCATATTGCCAACATTACATTGATAAATCAGCACTTTAAAAACTAACACTTAGAAGCAGCAAAGACCTTAATATTTAAGAATCAAAAGCTTGAAGAAGATGAACAATTTGGAGAAAATGGATCAATATTACAAATCTAGATATCGCCCCAAAAGAACAAAAACAGAACTAAAAAGATATTCAAGAGAAAAAAGAAAATTTTCCCAAGGACTACATATGTATAAGTAAACATGTGATTTTTAAAAATAGCTAAAATAGTAAAAAAACTTTTTCACTAAGCTTTGCAGTCAGCTTTTTTTTTTTTTTTGTTTAAATACCCGTCTTAACTCCATAATCTTCCAGTTATAAAAAAGCTAATTCCCATTCATGTGGCAATTATTTCCTTCTAATCATTGCCTTGTAGTCATTTGGCAAGTCACTTAATCCCCAATTGCCTCAGCAAATAAATAAACACCCTAGTTAAATACAATCACATGTGTTAAAAGACTTGGCAATGCATGTATTTAATGAATTGGTAAGGGACCTTTTCTTCTTTTTCATTATTTTCTTTCCTTTACCTTCTTACCCCCTTGCAAACATCCTTATTACTATTAAAGGCACCACCATCCTAGTCATACCCAATCTCAACCTCCTCATCTGTTCACTCTGCTATACTGCCCATAACTAATCTATGGTCAAGGCCTATTCATCTCACATTGATAACATGCTCCTTATCTTTCCTCTATCATTGTCTAATGCAGACGGTTGTTACCTTGCTTCTGTAATGTCACAGTAGCCTGCTGATTGGTTTAGCTGCCTCCAGTTTATTTCCAGGCCATTTTCCACTCAGTTTGTCAGTGATCTTTCTAAAACTTAGTTCTCATTTCATTCTTCTTTGCTACTTAGTAGATTTAATGGTTCCCTGTCACTTCTAGAATGAAATATGAATTCCTCTGTTTGACATTCACAACCTTCCTTAACTTAACCCTTTCCTACCTCTCAAGCTTTTTATACCTTATACCCTACCTCATACTCTGCAATCCAGATCCAATTCTGACTTTGGCTCTTCCTCTCCCCCCTTCTCCCTCCCCAATATCTGAAATGTTCTTTATTCTCTCCTCTGCCTCTTGTTTTAGTAAAGTGCCAATTAAAAATTCCATTCTCTTATAGAAAGACCTTTTTGATTTTCATTTATCTTATACATAGCTCATATGTATATAGTTATTGGTACAACCTTAAAAAAGTTCAAGAGATATCATTTTTGGTAATCAGTTTAATAATAATGGCAACTTTTTTTAAAGAGCTTCCCCCCCCCCATATACATGCAAAGATAGTTTTCAACATTCACCTTTGCAAAACCTTGTGTTCCAATTTTTTCTCCCTCTTTCTCCCCCTCTCAAAACAGCAAGCAGTCCCATATAGGTAAACATGTGCAATTCTTCTAAAAGATGCTTTCATATCTAAATATATTTCCACATTCATTGTTCTGTATAAGAAAAAAATCACATCAAAAGGTGAGTGAAAAAATAAACACGAGAAAGAAAAACAAGCAAAAACCAACAAAATGAAAATACTGTGCTTTGATTCATATTCAGTCTCTTTATCAGATGGCAATTCCAATAGATTTGTGATGGAAAGAGTCTTGAATCACCTTAACTGTTGAAAGGAGCCAAGTTTATCACAGTTGATCATCACATAATTTTATTACTGTATACAATGTTCTCTTGGTTTTGCTCACTTCACTCATCTTCACTTCATGTAAATCTTTCCAGGCTTTTCTGAAGTTAACCTGCTCATCATTCCTTATAGAGTGATAATATTCCATTATATTCATATACCATAACTTATTCACCCATTCCTCAACTGATGGGCAGCCATTCAATTGGAGAATGGCTGGATAAATTATGGTATATGAATGTTATGGAATATTATTATTCTGTAAGAAACGACCAGCAAGATGATTTCAGAGAGCCCTGGAAAGACTTTCCATGGACTGATGCTAAGTGAAATGAGCAGAACCAAGAGATCATTATACACGGCAACAACAAGATAATGTGATGATCCATTCTGATGGATGTGGCTCTCTTCAACAATGAGATGATTCAAACCAGTTCCAATTGTTCAGTGATGAAGAGAGCCATCTATACCCAGAGAGAGGACCGTGGGAACTGAGTGTAGTTCACAACATAACATTTTCACTTTTTTTGTTGTTGTTTGCTTGCATTTTGTATTGCTTCTCTCTCTTTTTTATTGGTTTGATTTGATTTTTTTGTGTGTGTGTGTAGTAAGACAATTGTATAAATATGTATGCATATATTGGATTTAACAATTCTACCATGTTTAACATATATTGGACTATTTTCCATCTAGAGGAGGGCATGGGTGGAAGGGGGAGAAATTAGAACACAATGTTTTGCAAGGACTAATGTTGAAGAATTGTCCATGCATATGTTTTGAAAAAAAAAAGAAGTTATGCACAGTTTGATAGCCCTTTGGGCATAGTTCCAAATTGTTCCACAGAATAGTTGGATCAATTCACAACTCCATTAACAATGCATTAGTATTTCAGTTTTCCCCACATTCTCTCCAATATTTATCATTATCTTGTCATCTTAGCCAATCTAAGAGGTGTGAAATGCTACCTCAGAGTCATCTTAATATTCATTTCTTTAGTCAATAGTGAGTTAGAACATTTTTTCATATGATTGGAAATGACTTTAATTTTATCATCTGAAAAATTGTTTATATCCTTTGACCATTTATCAGTTGGGCAATACCTTGTATTTTTATATATGTAACTCAGTTCTCTATTTTTAGAAATGAGGCATTTATCAGAAATACCAGATGTAAAAAATTTCCCCTAGCTTTCATGTTGCCTTCTAATTTTGGTTGCATTGATTTTGTTTATACAAAACTTTTTTTTTAAATTATAACTTTTTATTTACAAGATATGCTGGTAATAAATTGCTACAATTTCTTTGCTATTGTTTTTAAGTTTTTGCATCTATATTCATTAGGGAAATTGGTCTATGATTTTCTTTCTCTGTTTTGGCCCTTTCTGGTTTAGGCACCAGCAACATATCTGTGTCATAAAAGGAATTTGATAGGACTTTTTTTTTTCGCCTATTTTTTTCTTTCCAAATTCTTTATATAATATTGGAATTGATTGTTCTTTAAATGTTTGATAAAATTTACTTGTATATCCATCTGGCCATGGAAATTTTTTTTCTTAAGGAGTTCGTTAATGGCTTGTTCAGTTGCTTTTTAAAATTTGGGATTGTTTAAATAATTTATCTTCTCATCTGTTAATTTAGATAATCTATATTTTTGTGAATATAAATCCATTTCACTTAGGTTATCAGATTTATTATTATATAGTTGGGCAAAATAGTTTCATTTTCAGTACTGGTAATTTGGTTTTCTTTTTTCCTCTTTCTAATAAAATTAACCTAAGGTTTATCTATTTTGTAGATTTTTTTCCATAAAAGCAGCTTTTAGTTTTGTTTGTCTTTTCCACTTCTATTTTCCTTTTTATACTATCACATTAAAGTCAATTTATAAATAAACCCTTTAAGTAAACCCTGTCTGATTGCCCTTAGAAAGATACAATTCTCAAGAGTTACATGGTTCTTTTTTCCATATATGGTTATGTAAACATTTTAACCTTTAAAAACAATTCTTTTTCTTTCCTGTTTACCCTTTTATGCTTTTTTTGAGTCTTATATTTGAAGATCAGATTTTCTGTTCAGTTTGGGTCTTTTCATCAGAATTAATCGAAAATCCCTTATTTTATTAAATGTACATCTTTTCCCCTGAAAAATAATGTTTAATTTTGCTGGGTAGTTGATTCTTGGGGGTAGTCCAAGTTCTTTTGCCTTTCAGAATATCATTTTCCAGATTCTGTGTTCCTTTAATGTGGAAGCTGCTAGGTCTTGGGTAATCCTGATTGTGGCTTTTCCATATTTGAAATGTTTCTTTCTGACTGCTTACAGTATTTTCTCCTTGATCTGATAATTCTAGAATGTAGACATAATATTCCAGTAAAAATATTGTTTTCATTTGGGGATCTCTTTCAGGAAGTGGTTGGTGAATTTTTTGAATGATTATCTTGCCCTCTAATTCTAGGACATCAGGGGCTATTTATCTAGGTTTTCTTCTTTCTCTTCTTCTCTCCCTCTCTCCTTGCCCAGCTAGGAAATGTTAAGTGTCTGAGATGAGATTTGAACTCAGGTCCTCTTGATTTCAGGGCTGGTGCTCTACCCACTGCATCATCTAACTGCCCCTTGTGAATTATTTTCTTAGCTTTTTTATCTCCTTCACTTGGCCAATTGTACTTTTAAAGGAGTTGTTTTCTTCAGTGGATTTTTTTTTTTTCCATTTTGCCAATTTATTTTTTAAGGAGTTGTCTTCAATTGATTTTGGTGATTCCTTTTCCAAAGTATTAACTTTTCTCCTCAAGCTTTCACAACTCTCCTCTTTTCCCCATTTTTCTTTTATTTCTTTTAAGATTCTTTTTGAATTCTTCCAAGGAAGCCTTTTGGGGAGTCCAATTAACATTCCCCTTTGAGACTTCATCTGCAGGCATTTTGCTTTTGTTGTAATGAGTTTGTGTTCTGCTCTTCCCTATCTCCATAATAGTTCTCTATGGTCAGAACTCTTCTTGCTTTTTTGCTTATTTTTAAAGGTTGTCTGTTCCTAGGCTACAGGGGAGATTGTCCCAAGTTTCATCTGTAGGGCACCATGGGTTTCTTACTACTGCAGTGGTGCAGTGGTGGGACTTCAAATTTCTCCATTCCTCTGAGTGGCCTGGCCACGTTCCACCTGTTAGGGACTTAAAATTTGCCTTTTGTGGTTATGTTGGTAGATAGTTTGCTAATCTGACCTTCTGAACCAGGATAAAGTAACCACACTGCTCTACTTTGGCTAAGATTCTCCCGCATGATTTGCTATGCCAGGCACTGGACTTTGTCCCACTTACAAGTGTTCTTCCTCCCCTGTTGCAACAGACCTTTCCTGAAATCCTTCCAAGATATCTCAAGCTTGAAAATTGTTACACTCTGAATGTTTGTGGGTTCTGTCACTCCTAAACCTGTTCTGAACTTTGATTATGTCATTTTCTTCTGTATCCTATCTCTTCCCCTTTCCTCCATTTTTGGGCAATCTACTCAAAGAATTTATCCCCACCAAACCTGAGTAGAGTATAATGGCTTCCCTACATAGGTGGGACCTGAACAAGATTGTTAAGAAAGCTAATTCGTTTTTATCGGATTCATTCATTTCGTCTGGAGAGTGAACTTTAGAAATGAGGATATTAGAAAAAAGGGAAATCTCTAGATTTCTCCAAATCATTAGTTATTAATAATTTCTCTCAAGGGCGCAGGGATGTTTATCTTTCTTTGTGTCCCCAGAGCTTAGCACAGTGCTAGACACAGAGGAAACACTTAATGTTTTTTTGACTTACTGACTTCTGTTAATAAAACGTTGGATTTACATGGGATTTATTTTTTGAAAAAAACCAAAACCAAAACCTGATGTTTTACTGCTTATTTTCTCAGTCTCATATGATCAGAGATGGATAATACAGGCAAAATCCCATTACTAAAGAGAATTTAGAAGTAATGCCTCTTTCTCATATACGGTTATATAAATAGTATAAAACTATGCTTTTTTATAGGGAATTCATGAGAAAAAATAATGCTCAGCAACAAATAATATTTCTGTTTCCTAACCTTGTGCCAATTAAATATAAATATTTAATAGTATATGTTGTATTTATTCAATGTGAGAAATTCTAGAAAAAAATTATTTGTCATATTTTCTAGTTGTGTTGCTTACAGTAGATCTTTAATATAGTAGATATTACTGAATATTGAGAAAATGAGCAATGTAGTCACAGGTTCATTTTTGATTCTTAAGGATTAGAGGCATGTCTGTAGCTAAACTTTGGCTTTTCCTTCTCATTTGCCAGGGCATAGAATGTTTCAATTATGTAGATTTATGATTTGGAATACATTCAGTCTCACTTGCTTGCCAAATGAATGTTAATGCTCACTGGAAAACTGAATAGGAATCAGACAGAGATGATTGTCATGGTTGGTCTATACAGAAATGCAGAAAGGATAAAAATGGGATTTCGCGGATGGTCTGATTTCGAGAATTCTCTGACAAATGTTTGGTATAGGGTAGAGTTTAAATTTTATTTCTAGAGGTATTAAGAATACTGTGAATATCAATTGAATTTTTCTAGAAATTATTTTCAGATTTAAGCATTTAAGAGATTTTAATTAATAACTCTAGTACCTTTGTAGGCATTAAATTTTAATTTATTGTACCAAATGTTAAATGCCTAATGCATAGAAAACATTCTACACCCTGGAGATAGGAAGATGGGAAGAAAAATAACCCTGCCTTCAAGGACTTTATTATTCTACTTAAGGCAGAAATTCTTAACCTGGGGAATTTAAGTTCATAATTTTTTTTTTTTTTGGCCAAGTATTCACATATATTTATTCCCTTCACAATCTAATATATTTTAGTTTGTGTAAATACAGGGTCCAGGTTAAAAAAGAAGGTTAAGAATCCTGTATTAGGGAAATAAAATATTTTTTAAAAGATAATTTGAATGTGGAAAGGGCAATGGTAACTAGGAAACTAGGGAAGAATTCTTTGAAGTGGGCCTTGAAAGAAGGTAGATGTTTTAAGAGGTAGAAATGAGGAGTGAGTATAGGCAAGGTACAAACATCAGAAATGGAAAGCAGAGTTTAAGGAACATCCGTTAGTCTAGTTATTTCTCCTCCTTTTGGCCAGCCGGAATAATTTATCTGCAGAACTTTTAATTTTAATGTTACTCTTGTTTTCCCTCCCTCCCGCCTTCCCTCCTTCTCTTCCTTCTTTCCTTCCTTTCCTTCCTTCCCCTTCCTCCCCCTCCCCCCTCCGTGTGTGTGTGTGTGTGTGTGTGTGTGTGTGTGTGTGTGAGAGATTTTCTTTCTTTTTCTTTTCTTCTTAACAATAAGAAACCATACATTTATGTTGAAATTTTTGGGATATAAAACAGCATTTTTACATACAGGTTGATGTTTATAAACATTTCCACAGCATAATTTTTTACTCTTTTCCTTAACAAAGGATATTTCCATTTGGCAAATAAAA
Source organism: Antechinus flavipes (assembly GCF_016432865.1). Classification (NCBI taxonomy): domain Eukaryota; kingdom Metazoa; phylum Chordata; class Mammalia; order Dasyuromorphia; family Dasyuridae; genus Antechinus; species Antechinus flavipes. The sequence goes on from NC_067400.1 coordinate 521,265,832, forward strand.
AATTAAACCATGATTCATTATAAGCAAATGAAAACTGGCACCAATATTTTCCTTGGTGCCTTCTCCTTGAGTATAGGCACTTTATGATCTTTGACAATGAAGTTTTATCAGAAAGAAATAGTTTAACTTTTTTTCTTTTAAATGTTTTTATTTTTACCCAGTAAAACAATGTTTTTTACTTTTGTTTTTAAAAAAACTTTGAGTTCCAAATTCTTTCCTTTCCTTCCCACCTCTACTCTCCCATTAAGAAGACACATGTTGAAGTCATGAAAAACATTTTAATAAGACATGTTGTAAAAGAAAACAGATCTCCTTAAAAAAAAAAAAAAAAAAAAAAACAACCCAGTAACAATAAAGTTAAAAAAAAAAAAAAAAAGCATGCTTCAGTCTGTATTCAGACATCATCAATTCTTTCTCTGTTATGGTTTAGCATTTTTCATTATAAGTCCTTCAGAGTAGTCATTGTTTTTCTGAGAATAGCAGAGTTATCATAGTTGATCATGCCACAACATTGTTATTACTTTGTACACATTACATTACATTTTGCTTGAGTTCATGGAGAATTTTTCAGGTTATTTCGTTTTTGTTTTTGAGAGCATCCTCTCATCATTTCCCATGGAACAATAATATTCCATCATGATCACATACCACAATTTATTCAGCCATTCCTCAATTTCTAATTTTTTGCCCTGAGAGCTGCTATATTTTCGTAATAGGTCCTTTTCCATTGTAAAAAAATCTAATCAAAGGAATTGTATAATTTTATAGCCCATTGGGCATAGTTCATATCTTTTGATCATTTATCAATTGGGGAAATGGCCTTTTTTTTTTTTTTTTTTTTTTTTTTTTAAATAAATTTGATGTAGTTCCCTATACATTTCAGAGACAGTTGCTTCAAAATTATTTTCCCTATAACTATTGGTAGCTATTTCCTTCCTGAAACAGGTTAACATTAATTAATCTGATGTTAGAAGTGGTCTTATTTATGGGATAAAGCTAGTTATTGAATTGTAATTTCAGAATATGGAAAACATTGGTACTTAAGTGTACACTTAAGCACTGATAATGTATATGCTGATAGGAGAGAAAATCTACAATTGTAAAGGGACATGAAACATTCATTCTTACATCATCACTCCCAGTGTGGGGAGGAAGAACTTAATATTACTTTACAAAGTGCTGCTCTGTGAAAGCACTGATCCTCAGAGTCTGGAAAAAGAAGGCAAGGGAGGAAGGTCTTATGGTAGAATTAGAGTAATTCTGCTGACCAGAAACTATCTAATTTGATTAAAGGGGCCACCCCTAATCTCACTTTAAGGTGACCAGAGGGCTTCCCAACCACAATAACCTTTAGAAGTCTTACTTAGAGAAGTAAAAAACAGGAGGAAAGTAAAAGCGGAACGCTTAACTTAACCTATTTGTAAAAAGACATGATCTTTTTGCAACTTCAGACTATCAAATCCAATTAATAGATTAAAAAAAAACCACAGCTTCCCTATAAGTCATACGTCATAAAAAAAGAATAATAAAAGAGTTGGGAGGGAAATGCAGCTTAGCAAAATTAACCAGCATATCAAATGATTTTGATATGTATTCAGTATTACACATCTATAATTCCTCGCCTCTGAGAAGGAAAGGTGTATTTTCTTACTTCTTTTCTATGAAAATTTTATTGATTTATTTGTTGCGTTTTGCACAATGTCTCCCTCTCAACCCCTCATTATATAAGACCAACATTTTACACACACACACACACACACACACACACATACAAACCCCCTCTCCCCCCATTTTTGTCAAATCATTCAATGCATAGCTGTATATATCATTTTTTTCTCTGGAAGTAAATGGCTTCTTCCTTCATAGGACATGGCTTCAGTCCTTTGTAGTTTATTTAGATATTTCTGTTAATTAGAATAACTTAGTAATTCATAGTTACTTTTTGAACAATATTGCTGTTGCTATATACAATATTCATTGTTCTGCTTGTTTTACTTTGTTATTTCTTGCACATCATTATGTTTTTCTAAAATCAACTTGCTTGTTATTTCTTTCAGTATAATAGTATTCCAACAATCATACACTACAATTTGTTTAGCCATTCCCCAAATGTGTTGGATATCCCCTCATTTACCACCATAAAGAAGTGTTATAAATATTTTTTTAAGAACATAATAGCTTCTTTTCCTTTCTCCTGATCATCGTGGGAAACAGACTGATTAATGGTATTGCTAAGTCAAAAATAACAAATGTTTGGAAGGGTTGTGGAAAAATTGGAACACTAAGACACTTCTGATGGAACTGTGAACTAATCCAGCTATTCTGTAGAATAATCTTGAATTATGCCCCAAGATTTATGAAACCACATATACCATTTTCTTAGGAAACTCATTTATGGATTATTCAGTTTCTTGTTCTAAAACAGATTTTAAAAAATATTCTACATTCTCTTCTATTAATCTAGGCTGTTTAAATTTTTGCAAGTAATGTTTAATTTCACTTAAGTTGTTAAATTTATTGACATGTAATTTGGAAAAATCTTTGCCAGGAGTTAAATAATATTGCTTTAATTTTATTTTCTTTAATGATATATTCACCCCTTCCCTTTTTGATTCTAGTGATGTAGTTTTCTTCTCTTAAAATCATTTTTAAAATTATTTTATTATTTTTCCCTCCATAAAACCAGCTTCAAGTTTTATTAATGTATTGGCTTTCTTAATTCACTTTTATAAATCTGACCTTTAATTTTTAGGATTTCCAATTGGGGATTTTAAATGTTTTCCTAATTTTTAAAATTGTATACCCAGTTCATATAATCTTATTATAATGGTAATTATAAATAAATTTATATTTATAATTAAAATATAAAAGATATTTTATATATATATAAATATATATATATATATATTTAGGTCTGATTACTGGTTTTGCAACATTCTATAAGTTTTGGTATGTTGTTTCACTATTACTATTCTCTTTAATGAAATTACTTATTGAATCTATTCTTTAAGATTAAATTATATAGTCTCTGATTTTTTTATGGACCTTTATTAAATGTAATTTTTAGTGCATTATGATCTCAAATTGATGCTGATGTATTTATTTTCTGCATATAAAGTTTATTTATTTATTTTTTGTGAAGGTGCCATGTACCACTGAGAGAAAGCTATGTTTCTTTCTGTTTCCATTCAGTTTTCTCCAGATGTTTATCATGTTTAGATTACTAAGTTTCTGTTTATCTTCTTTTTTTTTTTTTTAATAACTTTTTATTGATAAAACCCATGCTAGGGTAATTTTTTACAGCATTATCCCTTGCATTCACTTCTATTCCGATTTTTCCCCTCATTCCCTCCACCCCCTCCCCCAGATGGCAAGCAGTCCTTTACATGTTGAATAGGTTATAGTATATCCTAGATACAATATATGTGTGCAGCTGTTCATCTTCTTGACTTCTTATTTATTTTCTGATTAGATTTATATAGACCTGAGAGAATTCTTAAGATTTTCAAAGTTGTCTTGCGTTATAACAATAATGATGTTATTGTAAAAATTGTTTTAGTTCTGTTTGTACAAAACTTCCCAAGTTTCCTTGAAACCATTCATTTTATAATTTCTTGTAACACAGTAATATTCTATTACATTTTTATACCATGACTTGTTTAGCCATCCTTCATGTTCCCTTAGTTGTTGGCCACTGCAAATAGAACTGTTTTCTAAGTAAAAAATATATCTTTATATAAATGGGACTTTTTTTCTTTCTTGATCTCTTTGAGGATAGACATAATACAGGTATTTTTGGGTAGAAAAATGCACAATTTAATAAATTTTTGTATATAGTTCCAAATTGTTTTTCTTTTTTTTTTTTTTAATATTTTATTTTATTTAATTTAATAATAATTTTATATTGACAGAATCCATGCCAGGGTAATTTTTTTACAACATTATCCCTTGCACTGATTTCTGTTCCGATTTTTCCCCTTCCTCTCTCCACCCCCTCCCCTAGATGGCAAGCAGTCCTATATATGTTAGATATGTTACAGTATATCCTAGATACAATATATGTTTGCAGAACTGAACAGTTCTCTTGTTGCACAGGGAGAATTGGATTCAGAAGGTAAAAATAACCCGGGAAGAAAAACAAAAATGCAGATAGTTCACATTTGTTTCCCAGTGTTCTTTCTTTGGGTGTAGCTGCTTCTGTCCATCATTTATCCTGAAACTGAGTCAGGTCTCTTTGTCAAAGAAATCCACTTCCATCAGAATACATCCTCATACAATATCGTTGTCGAAGTGTATAATGATCTCCTGGTTCTGCTCATTTCACTTAGCATCAGTTCATGCAAGTCTCTCCAAGCCTCTCTGTATTCATCCTGCTGGTCATTTCTTACAGAACAATAATATTCCATAACATTCATATACCACAATTTACCCAGCCATTCTCCAGTTGATGGGCATCCATTCATTTTCCAGTTTCTAGCCACTACAAACAGGGCTGCTACAAACATTTTGGCATATACAGGTCCCTTTCCCTTCTTTAGTATTTCTTTGGGATATAAGCCCAATAGAAACACTGCTGGATCAAAGGGTATGCACAATTTGATAACTTTTTGGGCATAATTCCAGATTGCTCTCCAGAATGGTTGGATTCGTTCACAACTCCACCAACAATGCATTAGTGTCCCAGTTTTCCCGCATCCCCTCCAACATTCATCATTATTTTTTCCTGTCATCTTAGCCAGTCTGACAGGTGTGTAGTGGTATCTCAGAGTTGTCTTAATTTGCATTTCTCTGATCAATAATGATTTGGAACACTCTTTCATATGAGTAGTAATAGTTTCAATTTCATCCTCTGAAAATTGTCTGTTCATATCCTTTGACCATTTATCAATTGGAGAATGGCTTGATTTCTTATAAATTTGAGTCAGTTCTCTATATATTTTAGAAATGAGGCCTTTATCAGAACCTTTAACTGTGAAAATGTTTTCCCAGTTTGTTGCTTCCCTTCTAATCTTGTTTGCATTAGTTTTGTTTGTACAAAGGCTTTTTAATTTGATGTAATCAAAATTTTCTATTTTGTGATCAGTAATGGTCTCTGGTTCATCTTTGGTCACAAATTTCTTTCTCCTCCACAAGTCTGAGAGATAAACTATCCTATGTTCCTCTAATTTATAATCTCATTCCTTATGCCTAGGTCATGGACCCATTTTGATCTTATCTTGGTATATGGTGTTAAGTGTGGGTCCATGCCTAGTTTCTGCCATACTAATTTCCAGTTATCCCAGCAGTTTTTATCAAATAATGAATTCTTATCCCAAAAGTTAGGATCTTTGGGTTTATCAAACACTAGATTGCTATAGTTGACTATTCTGTCTTGTGAACCTAACCTTTTCCACTGATCAACTAATCTATTTCTTAGCCAATACCAAATGGTTTTGATGACTGCTGCTTTATAATATAATTTTAGATCAGGTACAGCTAGGCCACCTTCATTTGATTTTTTTTTTTTCATTAATTCCCTTGAGATTCTCGACTTTTTATTGTTCCATATGAATTTTATTGTTATTTTTTCTAGATCATTAAAATATTTTCTTGGAAGTCTGATTGGTATAGCACTAAATAAATAGATTAGTTTAGGGAGTATTGTCATCTTTATTATATTCGCTCGGCCTATCCAAGAGCACTTAATATTTTTCCAATTATTTAAGTCTGACTTTATTTGTTGGAGACTTTTTTGTAATTTTGCTCATATAATTCCTGACTTTCCTTTGGTAGATAGATTCCCAAATATTTTATGCTATCAACAGTTATTCTGAATGGAATTTCTCTTGGTATCTCTTGTTGTTGGGTTTTGTTGGTGATCAAATTGTTTTTCAGAATGGCCAGATTCGTTAATAGCCTCACAAACAATTTATTAATAACCTGTTTTCCCATAGTCCCATCATCATTTGTCACTTTTTTTTTAAATTTTGCTTATCCGATGTTATGAAGTAGAAGCTCACAGTTGTTTTAATTGGTCTTTCCCTCAATATTAATTATTTAGAATAATTTTTCATATGGATGTTCTTCCTCTATAAAGTACTGGTTCACATCCTTCAATAGTTTATGAATTGGGAAATGACCCTTTCTCCCTCCCTTCCTTCCTTCCTCCCTCCCTTTCTCTCTCTTTCTCCTTCTCTTTCTCTCTCTCTCTCTCTCTCTCTCTCTCTCTCTCTCTCTCTCTCTCTCTCCTTCCTTCCCTCCTTCTCTTTTCCCTTCCTCCCTTTCTTTTCCTTCCCTTCCCTCCCTATTTAAATCAATTCTCTATGTATCTTAGAAATAAGATCTTTATTAAAGAAATTTGATCTGAAATTTTTTTTTTTCCTGATTTCTTATCTCCTAATTTTACCTGCATCGGTTTTGTTTATGTTAAACCTTTTTAGTTTTGTGTAATCAAAGCTGTCCATTTTATTTTCTGGGATCCATGTCTTCCCTAGCCAGAGACCTGCCAGATAATTTCTTACTTGGTTTATAATTTTTCTTTTTTTCACTCTTTCTGTCTAAGTCATGTACCCATTTAGATCTTATCTTGATAAATGGTATGAGATGGTGGTCTGAATCTAGTTTGTTCTGGATTGTTTTACAGAGTTTCTAGTAGTTTTTGTTGAATTTAATTTGTACTTTAGTAGCTGTTATTCTCCCCCCACCTTCTATTTTCTATTTCTTTACCTTCACAAAAGTAATGGCTATAAATTTGTACTTACTGGGGTCTTCCCCTCCTCCTTCCCTCTCCTCCTTTTAATCTCCTTGATGTACAAGCTTAATAGTTTGTATTTGGATCAAAGTTATATAAAGTTGAGTAACTTTTTGTACAAACTTCCTAATTGTTCTAGAATGGATGTATCAATTTTATCTCTTCATTTACAACTCTACCAATAGTACATTAGTGTGCTTGAATTTTTCTTTTCATAATTTCTTGAAATATGATATCTAGCTACTTTTCAAAGTTATGGCATCGAGATATCTTAACCTAACTCTACTTGATCTGTTTTCTGAATCATTCATTTCAGATATGAGATAACTTATGTTTTCTTCTGTTTTTTTTAGTCTCTTTATTTTTAATTCTTTTTATTTTATGGAATTATAACTTCAATTTGCTCATTTTTATTTCAGGGAGTCAGTTACTTGGCCTATTAATTTTTTATCTCTTATGCTAAGTTTTTGATTCTCTTTCCAAGTTTTTTTTTTTTTTTTCACACTTCTCATTTCTTTAGTAGTTCTTAACTCTCACTCTCATTTTAAATTTAAAAAAAAAAACTCGATTTCATTTCTTCTGGAAATTCTATTTTTGTTGTTGTTGAGATTTTGCTTGTAGATTATTTTGGAATTAATTCTCCTTTCCCGTATTTATATCTTGATCATCTCTGGTATCATGATGGTCTTGATATTTTTTGGTTAACTCATTCTTTCTATATTAGAACTTTGTTTTAAATTCGGCTTTCCCTGCTTCTTGTGAGACTGGGCTTGTGTGATTCTGGCCTTTCTTATCTGGCATCCTACCCCCTGTTATTTGAGTACTGCATTCTTTAAGGATCATCACGACATTCTGACTGAGAAGCTGTGGACTTTGAACACACCAGGCCTGTTCTTGACAACGTTGTCAGAAGAAAGGGTTCTAGACCCCTTTTTGTGCCCAGGCAAACCAAAAATAATATGTAAATATGGTACTTTTGTTATTTTTTAATTACAAATTCATGTAATATCCAAGGTTGCTCTTCTTTATTCTATTAATCATCTTTATGTTCTCCTGGGGCTGGGTTGACATACTAGTCTTGTATGTGTGTACTTGTTTCATCCTAGTTACAGCTAAACAGGGCTTCGCTGACAAAGTAGAACAAGTGATAAATTCAGAAGATACTGTGGGTTTAGATGCTAACTTTGATGCTTTTGAGTTGTACAGTTGTTTGCAAGTTTCTTTATCTCTGTATCCTGTTCTCTAAAATGTGCTCCATATTCAGATTTATTATGGGGAAGGGGGGAAAGGGAATGCTGAGTAATCCTTATAAGTATTACATTTGACTTACCATAAAGATTTGCTTTATAGTATAGTTGTGTTTTAAAGTATTATATAAGCTATATAATTTAAAAAACAAAATAGAATTTTAAAATTGCCAATATAGTGGTTTTGCCATAACAGAATTGTTTCAACATCCAACACCAAGACTGAATTATTAATGTTATTAGTTACTTTTAAACAAAAATTTCTTGAGGTTTTGTGTTGTTAATATTTTAAGACTACGCTTTTTATTTCATTGCTTATTCTGGCTCATGTAAAAGTGCTGACTTCACTTTTTAAAACCACTGTTAGAAGGAAGGATTGTAAGTCATAGGCTTAAAGATTTAACTGAAAAAAATGGTTTCCTGGATACATACTGAAACCTACTATGTGAATGGAATACCATTTTGTAAGTTAAACAGATCTTCAGAGTAATAAGTATGTCAGCCAAAAACGATGCATTATTAAAATAACTGGTTTTGATTAAATTGATTACCATATAGCTTATTTATCTGAATATTACAATGATTAGCTTTGTATGGAATGAAGAACTGGGTATACATTGCAATTAGAGCATGTTAATGCTTCTTGTTTATACTATGCAATTTTTAATATTTGACAGAAAGCAATGACCCATGATAAAGGGCAGTTGAAGATTATTTTATTGTTCAATTTTTGTACAGAATGATACAGTATAGAAAAATCGACACATGGCTTTTCTAATACTTAGAATTCATTTGGAAATATTTGTGTATATATATATATAATCAATGTTTTCACATATGTTATTCCTTGAACATGGGTCCTGCCATCAAACTTAAAATTTCAGCAATGTTATCCTGAGGATAGAGGAAGAAGAACAGAAACTTTAAACACTTGAGATAAGAAAACTGAATATAAAAAAATTAGCCAGGGCTCTTTAAATTAAACATTAGATTTTAACATTTGCCACTCACATTAGTTATTGTATGCATTTAATTTCCATCTGTTGGTATGTTGATTACTTCACTATCCAAATCTGTTTTATGAATGCTGTGTTGATAAATTAATGTAACAGTGATTTTTAACAATGGCAGCAGACATTTGTTTGAGCTTCTGTATTTCAAGAATACATTATCTCCTGGTTTTTCAGTTCATTGATACAAATACCAGCCTCTCTACCACTTAGTTTGATGGGCTTTAAAGAGTAGTTGTGACTAAAAAATTTGTCACTCTTCAGTCAACTTCATGATAGGTTTTTCCTAAATTAGCTTGAATGGTTCTTTGGTAACAGACATACATCTGTTACCAGACCTTTATGATAGACCTCTACATAGTGTGCTTTCTATTTCTAGTGCAGTGGGCATCAGAGTACACTGGAGTGAAAGAATTATTTACATATAAAACTTTTTTTTGAAGCCTAATGGCAATGTATTAGCAAATTTATTTTTTTTCCTTGGTTTCTCAATTTTGAAAGTTAATTGTTTTTTGTATTCCTGGATAGTGTAGAAAAGGACTTTAAAGATCTAGTATAATAAACTCATTTATAGATGGGAAAGTTGAGACTTTGAGAGATGAAGTAATTTGCCCTAGAGTTCACATAGTTGTAAAAGCATGGAATTGGAAGGAACATCAAGAGTTAATCTATGTAGCATACTTAGACAAATAGCTAGCTAATTTCTGCATGAACACATTTTTACTAACAGGAAGTTCATTCATTGCCAATTTAAAGTTATTCTATTTTTGAACAACCCTGTTTATTAGGAAGTTTTCCCATGTGTTAAACTGACATTTATTTCACTGTAAATTCTACCCATTTATTCTAGTTTCCAAGCATTATCTCTTTCTCTTTTTTTTTTTTTCACAGCAAACCTGGAAGTAGGTGCTGTTATTGTCCCCATTTTACAAATGAGGAAACTGAGACAGACAGGTTAAGTGTCTTGTCCAGAGTCTCACAACTAGTAAGTATCTGAGGCTGGATTTAATTATAGGTTTTTCTGACTTTAGGTCCAGCATTTCATCCAGTACATTGCTTTGTCACTGACTAAATAACAAGAATGATGATCAGGAAAGAAACCTACCTTATAGGCCCTTTAATTGAATTATCTTGGCTATAGTTGAATTCCATTTATAATATCCTATAAAAATAGTTTTCTAGGATTGATTTACTTAGACTTCTCCAGAGAGAGGATATCTACCAGAGCAGTTTATTCAGCTCAGCTATTAAAGTATTCACAAAAACAATTTTGGGTTTTATAAATGTTTACAACTGTATTTTAAATCCACAAATCTTGTGTTTCATTATGCAGAAATCAATGTTTTCATGTATTAAGTTCCCTGACCAAGTGACTAAGGGCCTAAACCACAGCTGGCTCTCATATATTCTTTTAAGTCTTATTATTTTCCTGGAATAAACTTATCAGTTTCATAGGAACACAGATTTAGAATTAGAAGGAACCTTTTTTACAACAAGGAAACCTGAGGCTCACAAAGAAAGGTTCTTACCCAAAGTCACTTAAGTACTTGAAAGAGCTAAGATTCAGATCCAGGCTTTTCCTCTCCACATTGTTAGAATTTTTTACTATGCCATTGATATTTATATAGCATAATTTGGAGAATCTTCACGTCACTGGTTATTTTTCTCCATATGTTGTCCAGCTTAGTATTATTGTCTTTCCTAAAATGTTATAATTGAATGCAGTGTTCCAAGTACCTACCAGGCAGAATGTGATCTTTTTTCTGGTACTTTGCACTCAAGCCTTTTTTAATGGAGCTAAATGGAACTATATATATATTTTTTGCTGTTGTTTTTTATATTGTAGTTTGAGTTTTTAACTTCAAATAGAGCAACATGGCAAAGTGGTTAGAGAACCCTCAACTGGAACCAGAAAAAGTTGTATTAGCTCAGGCAAGATCCTTGTTGTATTAGAAATTCTTAAAACTACAAATTTCAGAAGTGATGATGAGCTCATCATTCAACCAAAACTGCTTTCCAAAATTACCAATAATCTCTTAGTTGCTGAATCTAATAATCTTTTCTAAATCTTCAATTTATTTGATTTCTCTGTTTTAAATGAGCCTATAAAAATAGGTTTATTATCTAAGAATTTATAAAAGACTATTGAAATACAGAATTTTACATGTTCAATTATTTGCTTCCTGTTTTAGTTTTTGAATCTTGCAAGCTTGAGATAAGAAAAGTAAAGTAAATTAAAGTAAATCAAGTTACCATGATTGGTAAGATGCTCTGCCCTTTTGCACAAGTTATGAATTTGTCCTCACTTTTGGGATAGAAATCACCATTTATTTATTTTATTGAATTTTGGAGGCAAGTTAAGGTTTTGTGCATAGATGTGTTATTTATAATTCAATAATATTGACAAATCATCTACAGTGTTCATATTTATGATTTATAAAATGATAATAAGATTATTGTTATAGATAAGCTTGTTTTTTGGTCTTAAGGCATGATATTTATTTAAATAATATACTTACCTTTCTTTTTCAACTACTAATCATGATAGATATTTTGTCTTTATCCTAGCTATAGTAGAAAACTGTTTCACACAAATAAGATAACTTCGAAAAGTAGCAATTGCTTTGTTAAACTTTTAACAAGAACATAAAAAGGTTTCAGTTGCAACTCTCACTCCTTTCCCTGTCCTGCCCTGCCCTTTCCCCTTTTTCCTCCTTTTCCCTTTCACCCCTTTTCCCCATTTCCCTTTTGCTTCTTCATGTGTTCTCTATTCCTCCCTCCTCTCTCCCTCCTTCTCATTATTTTTTCCCCCAATACATGGAAAGACAACTTTAAACATTCAATCAAAAAAAAAAGTTTGGAGTTCCAAAATTTTTCCCTTTCTGATTCAGTAAACAGTTAAACAGTCTTGACACAGGTTGTACATGTACAATTATGTAAGACATATTTCCATATTAGTCATTTTGTAGAAGAAAATGAACTGGGAGGAAAGAATGAAGGAAGAGAAAAATAGTATGTTTTGTTTGATATTCAGACATCATCAGTTATTTCTATGGAGGTGAATAATATTTTTCATCATGAGTCCTTTGAGGTTGTCTTGGGTTATTGTATTGTTGAGAAAAATTAAGTCATTCACAGTTGTTCATCATAAAATATTGCTGTAATTGTATACAGTATCCTTAGGATTTTACTCATTTGATTTTGTATCAGTTCATGTATTTCTTTGGCCATAACACCTACTTTTTTCCTGTAACTATGAAGAAATAAGTTAATTAGTTTTTCATGTGATGAAGTTAAAACAAGTGTACATTTATTTGATCATGGCAAATGAGCTCCTTATCCATTTGTATTTAGAGATATGTAGATTTTAAAAATAAAATGAGAATCATTTTGATGGATTAGTGAAATGATAAGTAAATCATATTTTTCCTTTTCAGGGTTTTTTTTTTTAAGTTGAGGAAAATATATAAGTTAATAATTTTGTATGTAAGCTGGCTCTGGAGTTTTCATGTTAGATTAAGTTAAATGATATAGACATTTAAGTCATTTTAACTAAGTCAAAATATTATAATTTGAAGACCTTGCAGTGATTTATCTAAGAATGCTTAGTTTAAAAAAACAGTTCATCAAATATAAGCATTTCTGGTGGAATTTTTGCTTTAAAAAGCATTTGTTTTGTCATAACTATGATCACTCAAACAATGATAATTTTTTGTTTTAATTCTAATGTTATTTGAAGTATTTTGTTACAGGAAAGCTCTGGGCTCTTTTGTTTCACAATTTTGTGAAAAGCCTTCTTTAACTGACTTTTTAAAAGTTGGAATACTCTTGTACAATCTTGAAAAACTATGGAGCTTCTGACTTGTTTTATTCTTTTTAGTATAAGTGATTATGAAATATGCAGTAAGAGTTAGATTTTTAACTAGTTCTTGTTAGACTTGTGTTTCATCCTTAAATTCATAGAGCTCTTGACAGTGCCCAGTTCAATACAATGTTTCTACATTTAGATCATTTTCGTTCTTAAAAAGTTGTCCATTACACTAAACATTTCTCTTGCTGTGGTATTGCCATTATTAGTTCTGCAAAGTTACAGACTCTACAGGAATCTGTTTCAGTGCTTATGGCACAGCAATAATTCTGTGATATTCATGTTTCATAGAATTTTTGTTTTGTTGGCCATTCCTAAATTTAATCACCTTTTGAACATTGTTCTGAATTGCTTTCTAGAATGGCTCTACCAGCAGAGCATTAATGTATCTGTTTTCCTACAGCCCTTCCAATATTTGTTATTTACCCTTTTTGTAAATGTTGATAATCTAGGAGTAGGCTGGAAACACAAGAGTTCTTTATTTGTATTTCTCTAAATATTTTTGAAACTTTTTTTGAAACTTTTCATATGGCTTTTGATAAATTCTTTAGAAAAACCGCCTTTTTACATCACTTGACTGTTACATGTCAAAGATTAACTCATAAATTCAAATCAGTTTCTTATACATATTAGAAATGAGGTACTGATCAGAGAATCTTGCTCCAGATTTACCAACAGGTTTTTTAAAATAGTGACTCTTACCACAATATTTCTGACTTATTTCAGTTTTTTCAATCTAGTCTAGTCTGATGAGTCTTTGTGATCCCATGAATCACAACTCACCAGGCCCTTCTATTTTTTTTTTTAATTTTTATTTAATAATTACTTTATATTGACACTCGTTTCTGTTCCGATTTTTTTTTTTCCCTCCCTCCCTCCACCCCCTCCCCTAGGTGGCAAGCAGTCCTTTATATGTTGGATATGTTGCAGTATATCCTAGATACAATATATGTTTGCAGAACCGAACAGTTCTCTTGTTGCATAGGGAGAATTGGATTCAGAAGGTATAAATAACCCGGGAAGAAAAACAAAAATGCAGATAGTTCACATTCGTTTCCCAGTGTTCTTTCTTTGGGTGTAGCTGCTTTTGTCCGTCATTTATCAATTGAAACTCAGGTCTCTTTGTCAAAGAAATCCACTTCCATCAGAATACATCCTCATACAATATCGTTGTCGAAGTGTATAATGATCTCCTGGTTCTGTTCATTTCACTTAGCATCAGTTCATGTAAGTCTCGCCAGTCCTCTCTGTATTCATCCTGCTGGTCATTTCTTACAGAACAATAATATTCCATAACATTCATATACCACAATTTACCCAGCCATTCTCCAATTGATGGGCATCCATTCATTTTCCAGTTTCTAGCCACTACAAACAGGGCTGCTACAAACATTTTGGCACATACAGGTCCCTTTCCCTTCTTTAGTATTTCTTTGGGATATAAGCCCAATAGAAACACTGCTGGATCAAAGGGTATGCACAATTTGATAATTTTTTGGGCATAATTCCAGATTGCTCTCCAGAATGGTTGGATTCGTTCACAACTCCACCAACAATGCATTAGTGTCCCAGTTTTCCCGCATCCCCTCCAACATTCATCATTATTTTTTCCTGTCATCTTAGCCAATCTGACAGGTGTGTAGTGGTATCTCAGAGTTGTCTTAATTTGCATTTCTCTGATCAATAATGATTTGGAACACTCTTTCATATGAGTGGTAATAGTTTCAATTTCATCCTCTGAAAATTGTCTGTTCATATCCTTTGACCATTTATCAATTGGAGAATGCAGGCCCTTCTATTTTCCATTATCTCTTGAAGTCTGTCCACATTCATGTCCATTGCTTTCACGACACTATCCATTTATCCTGTCTTCACCTCCTTTTGCCTTCAGTTTTTCCCATTATCAGGGTCTTTTCTAATAAGTCCTGTCTTCTCATTATATGGCTAAAGTTTATCAATTTCAACTTTAGTATTAGATCTTTCAATGAATAGCCTGAATATAAGTTTCTTGTTCAAGAAACTCTCAACTCTTCTTTAGCACCACATTTCTCAAAAGTGTTGATTCTGTGATGCTAAGCTTTCCTTATAGTCCCAACTCTAAGAACCATACATTACTGTTGAGGAAAAAAAACCCATAGCTTTGAGTATACATACTTTTGTCAGCAAAGTGATGTTGCTGTTTTTTAATATGCTATCCAGGTTTGCCATAGCTTTCCTTTCAAGGAGCAAGTCTTTTAATTTTATGACAGCATTCACCATCTGCAATGATCTTGAGCCCCAGAATATAAAATCTGATATTACTTCCATTTTTTCCTTTTTTTTTTGTGGCCAGGAAATGATGGAACCAGTTGCCAAGACCTTAGTTCTTTTGATGTTAAGCTTCATGCCAACTATTGCACCTTTCTCTTTTATCCTCGTCAAGAGACTTCTTAATTCTTCACTTTATGCCATCAGGATTGGTATCATCTATATATCTGATACTATATTCTTTTGCCTTCTTTATGTTCTATACTTAATGCATTCTCCTGATCAACTTCTGTTTATTAACTTGTAATGTTTGATTAATTCTTATTCCTTCAGATGAATTTTGTTAATTAATTTTTTTAGAATGAACAATAATTTAGATAATATTTTTACTTTATCCTATTGACTTGGTCAACCCATAAGTAATTTATATTTCTCTAATTATTTAATTCTGTGAGATTAGATTCTAATAGAGAAGTAGTTGTATGAATGTATAGAAAAGGGCAGTGGCATAGTAAATGCCACAATACCTATGCTATTTCAGCTAGTACTTCATTCACTTTACAAGATAAGAAACATTTTATTTTCTTATGTAATTAATCTCCAAAGTCTTCAGGGATAAGGGATAGTTCTTCATGCTATATTAGCTGAAGCTACTTTGTGTGTCAAGCTTTCTTTATTTCAGTAGCTGAAGATAGTACCAACATTTCTCCTAATGAATAAGATCTTTTTCATTTTAATTCTGTGAGTGACCTTATGATATCTTGAGGTGATTTTAGAAAAAGTTCATTTTGATTTATCATAAGAAGAGTATTTTCTTTTGAAAAATTCTTTTGTTTTGCCCACATATTCTGCATGTGTGTTTTCAAATTATCTTTTATATTTGTTAGGTTTCATACTTTTGCAGGTAAAACATTCATATAAAACAAACATTAGTCTTTCTTTTTCATTAGTATTAGTATTTATGTATTCCAGTGATACAGATAATACTTATGAATTTGGACTTTTTACTTGTATTTTTACTAACTTAAACTGTCTATTATTTTAGTTTGTACTTTGTTTCATTTTTCTCTTCAAACTATTTACTGTAAGAGGATATTACATTTTGAAAAAATTCGAGTGGATAAAAATTTAAAGCAATCTTATGAATTTATTTAAAATTTTAACCAATCATCTCCTATCATTCTCAAATTATTTCACTTAAAAGGCAGTTTTTGTACTTAGCAAAATGAAGGATTGTGAGAAGTATATGTGATCTTACAGTTTTAAAACAAATATTGCTTATTCCTGCACACAGAATTCATGCTCAAATGCAAAGAGAATTGTAAAAATATAACTCATCTATGTCATGAGTCTGTATTTTCTGATGGTGATTGTAGGTAAAATGCACTTGGCCAACTTTGATTCAATCTCATTTTCATTTTTTATCTCTGTGGTTGATGTACTCACCACATAATTTGCCTTTCAAGTTTCTTTCTTTCTTTTTAAGCATTAAGCATATTGATTTTTTTATTCACTTAAAATACAAAAAACCATGCTCTGCATCATAAAGAATCTGCAGTTTTAATGCACTGCATTATATGTATATATGCATATATATAATGTACTGCATAATACCTTTTCTCTTTCACATTTATATGGAAATGTTTAGTATTAACTGATTTCATAATAAGTAAAACGGGGAGAATTTTTTAAAGGGAAAATTGGGCAATTGGCATTCTTCACCATTTGATCTTTCCTTATATGAATTATTAGATCAAACTCCTTTAAGGGATTATAGATCTCTTACAAGAAATTCTGGTTGTTCAATGATTTTGATATAATGAACATGATGTCAGTGATCAGGGGAACTAGAAGGCCCTAATTCACAGAGAATCCCTCTTATATCAGGAGTTCATGCTGAATCTTCTCCATCAGAATGAACTTTTTTGGTTAAATATATGTCTTCCTGTTTTATGCCTTTTCTGATGTATATTATTAAATATGGTTATTCCTGCTGTTATATAGTATAAGAAATAAAATCTCATTTTTACTTTAAATTGAAAAAGTGAGTGCATTTACATATATCATATATGATATGAATTATATATGAACTATAAATTGGAACTCTATTTTGAAAAAGTGTGTATATTTATGCATATCGTATATAATATGAATCATATATGAAAATATCTAATAATTTTGGCCATTGCTTTGTCACTTCTCTCTCTCAAGGTGCCATGCTCTATTTTTAGAGACCATCCTTTTTAATTGATGATAAGCTTCTTTCTTCAACTTTTCAGTATGTTATTTTTTGTTGTAATGTGAACACCTTTTCTTATTGGAATATATTGTTTCATTTACTTGTTACTATTGGTTAATACTGGCTTTTTCAAATTGTCCTTTGTTCTTTGTATTTTCCTGACTACATGAAAAAAAATTTTATTATAATTCTGAAATTTAATGAATATATGCAGTATAGCATTAAGAATGTAATTTTCTTTGTTTTGTATAGTTGCTCTATGTTTCAATTGCTGTATTCACAAGTGGGCAGTTTCCTTATATTTTGCAGTATAGTAGTCAGAGATTTTTGATTTGTCATATTTTTCTAGGAACCTACAACTTTAAATTATCCCTGTGCTTTCTTTCTTTAGGGTAATTTGCTTTGGCTTGAATAGACTTACAGGTTTTATTTAATGTTTCCATCTTAAGATTTATTTTACCTCTATATTTTTGTGTTCCAAATTCTTTCTGGATATCATCTAAATAAAGATGATAGTTGAAGTCCATAGAAGCAGATGAGATCATCAAGTGTGATTGTATAGAGAAAGAAGAGAAGTTCTTAGTTAGGTATTCCTTTGGAGATGAAGAATGGTCTTCATGGATAGTGGATGATGATCCAGCAAAGGAAAAAAAGAAACAAGAAAAAACCAGGAGAGAACAATGTCACAGAATCCTAAAATAAGGAGATTTTTTTTTCCTCTTAGTAGTATTTTATTTTTCTATATACATATACAGAAAGTTTTCAACATTCATTTTTGTAAGATTTTGTGTTTTAGATTTTTTCTTCTTTCCTGTCTCCTCTCCAAGTCAGCAAGCAATAGGTTATGTGTACGACATTTACATATTTGCAATGTTGTACAAGAAAATCCAGACCAAAAGAGAAAAAAGCAAACAAACAAAACAAAAAAAAAGGTGAAAATATTATACTTCCATCCAAATTCAGTCTGCAGTGTGCTTTCTGGATGCAGTTCTATCCCAAATCTATTGGAATTGTCTTGGATCACGGCATTGCTGAGAAGAGCTAAGTATCATAATTGATCATCACATAATCTTGCTGTGTTACTATGTACAGTGTTCTATTAAGGAGAGAGATTATACATGAAGAGAGGGTGATGACCCAAAAACTGTATAGAAATCAGGAAGTAGAAGTAATTGAGAAGTCATTAGATTTAGAAATTAAGAAATATTGATGGACCAGCTAGGGGGCACAGTGGGAAGAGCACTGGCCCGGGATCAGGAGGACCTGACTTCAGATTGGGTCTTAAGATACTTGACACTTCCTGGTTTTGTGAACCTGGCCAAGTCACTTAAGCTCAGTTATGTTATCTCTTCATCCCCAACTCCCAAAAAGAAAGAATTGATAACAACAGTTTTAAGTAAATGACAAAGTCTGAAGTCGGATGGCAGAGTTTAGAAGTTGAGGCACCAATTGTAGCTCAATGGTGTGGCTCAGAAGAGTGAGTGATCACCATTTAGTTAAAAAAGAAGTTGGAGATATCTTGAGGAGCAAAATGAAAGTTCTTGAGAGAATTGGGCATCCCTGCAGTTGCAAGCAGTTGAAAGGAGGAGGCACCCTTTGGGACAGATCTGACACTTTAAATAGTCCCTACCGCAAATAACCCCTCCCACCACTGACCCTTATCCTCATTGGCTGAGGGTCTTACATTCTAAATGAAGGAACATCCAGGAAATTGAATTTTGGCCAATAGATACATAGCTGCACATATTTGATTCAAGTAGGAGTAAAATGATGTCATGGGAGAATAGCAGGAAGGGGACTTAGGTATGTCCTTGAGTCAGTGCCCAAGGAATATCTTCAGACCCATTCCAACTCTGGGGTAGATGAAGCCTTACTCGATTTTCACAACTGTCTTGAGAGATATCACTCCATTTTGTTCACAAGGATATAGCCATGAAGGGGGGAAGTATTGGGGAGAGATGGTC
Source organism: Antechinus flavipes (assembly GCF_016432865.1). Taxonomy (NCBI): domain Eukaryota; kingdom Metazoa; phylum Chordata; class Mammalia; order Dasyuromorphia; family Dasyuridae; genus Antechinus; species Antechinus flavipes. The sequence goes on from NC_067400.1 coordinate 521,285,137, forward strand.
ATATTTGAACAGGAGAGAAAGACCTAATAAATAGGAAGAAATTGAAGAGTAATGAGAGAATGGGAATGATAATGGGAATATATAGAGAAGATGAGGGATTGTTGTCAAAGGTGCTTATACAAGAGTTTGCCTTCAGGAGGAGGGCTACTTCTTCAGGAGAAACAAGTAAAAGAAAGGCGTAGTATCTGAGGATACTCAGCATTTGATCTGTTATTTTTAAAATCTCTAGCTGAGAAGTTGTTGTAAAGATTGAAGAGGAATAAAAATATTTAAAGTAGGCACTGTGATTAAGTAGAGCCCATATAGTGGAGAGAAGGTAGAATAATCAATGCAGGGATGGATGGCTTGGAAAAGAACAAAAGAGTGGAGGAATTTGAGCTCACTAGGACACTGAGAACAAAGAATAAAATGAACTGTTATAAGATACAGGGAAAGGTGGAATGACAAGATTATAATCAGATAAAAGATTTCAAAGCTTATGAACATAGAGGTAAACTCTTTGTGAGTTATGGCAAGATCGAGGATTTGACCTTCTTTGTGGGCTGTGGTAGAGTTATCACAGTAAACCATAAGAACTAAGTAGTTTGGAGAATTGGAACGTAAGGTCATTGATAGAATATTAGTATGTATTCCCTCGTTGAAATTCCATAATATGGGGTCGAGGGAGAGAAATTAGTATTACAAAGTATCCATTCTCTGCTAGGTATTATACTTAGTGCTTTATAAAATATTACCTCATTTGATCCTTACAATAACTTTGAAAGATGGATGCTTGTTAAAATGTTATTGTCATTTTGCAATTGAGAAAACTGAGGCATACAGAGAAAAGTTATTTAAGTGACTTATCCATAGTCAAGCAGCTGAAAGTGTGTAAGGCTAGATTTGAAGTTAGATTTTCCTGACTCCAGGCCCAATATTCTGTCCATTATGGCACCACCTAGAATTCTCATACTAGCTAGTCTTAGTATTCTGTCAGTCGCTGTGGTAGAGACACTGTAATATTTCTTGTTGACTCCAAGAACCATTGATTTCTGTTTTGTCTGCTTTAGTTTTAAGAAAGACTGTTTCTTGGCCAAGGTTCCATTTTCTCTTCTAAGCTATCTTGGTTCTTTCCTGAAGAGTTTTTATCTTGTTTTAAAAATCTTTTGGTACATTTATTTCTAGGTATTCAAATTATCCTTGTGGAAAATCTTTTTTTTTTCCTTTGAGTCTTTGCTTGTGAGTTGTCATGGAGTTGATATGAAGTAATTTTTTCATCCTAGTCAATATTTTGTTTGCTTTTTTTCCCCCACTCTCCAGCTTTGGTTCCTGAATTGGAGCTTTGTGCTAAGGCTTGTATTTTTGGGTGGAGGTAGTTGGACCTATTTGGATTTGCCTGCCCAGATCCTGGATTTCAGCTTTCTAGATCTTTGACTTTCATAGTACTAGAATCTTAGTGATAAGGTTAGTGGCATCAAAGAATTGTTAAAATCCCCTTATGGTTGGTGCAAAGGTTCTTTACGAAAGAATTCATGAAACCCGAATTATTAATTGGCAAAAATGAAAGTTTATTGTTTGACAGGAAGCCAGTTCTACTAAGAGACTGACCTTCTTTAGTGGCAAGGTCCTGTTAAGGAAATGGAAAAGAAATTGAGAATCTGAGAAGAGAATCCTTTCTCAGTGGGCAGGGTCAGAGCAAGCTAATTTAGACCTTCTGCAGAGTGAGTTTAGAAACTGCCCTTTAAAAGGAGTCTTGAGGCTTCAGGAAGCCAAGGTTCCCCAGGTTTTAGGTGCTTCCTAGTATCTGGCCCAGATCTCCTATTGGAATTAAACACTTCAAAAGGGTGCTTTTTGACCAAGATTTCTAATTGAATCAAAGAATCTGACATCCCCAAAAGATAACTTATCTGGGGAGGAGGAAGGAGACTCCAAAAAGGATCACAGATCAAAAGGAGGGAACATAAGTTTAAAGTGATAATCTTAAAGGGAACAGTTTCCCTCCCCCTTCATCAGGACAACGCTCTTTAAGATCTTAGTGCAGTTCTAGGCCTAGGATGTCTGAGTCCTAATATTCTGACATCATGTCTGCTATTCCTTGAGGTTTACAAGTTCCCATCCTTAGAGCTTTTTCAGGGAAGCCCTCTGCTCTTGGCTGCCTCCCTTAAATGTCCTCTCTATAGTTGGTTGTGCTAGATTTCACTTTTCTTGAGTACCTATTCCCATTGAATTTCTGGCTGATTTTTGTTCATTTTGGGATGAAAAATCACACATTGTAGTTTCTTAGTGGATTTCTTGATCCTTATTTAGTCTAGAGTTAGCTTCAGGGTTTTGTTTGAATATGTGTGTGGAAGTTGGGCAGCTTGCTTCCTGTTTGAACTACTGTTTTGTGAGGAAGTTGAGAGACTGAGATAGGCACTAAAACTCATTGAGGAAGAAAGAATGTCTTGGGGGCAAATAGATAATGGTTGGGAGAGGGGGGATTGGGTGATATACTTGGATAGTATGAACCTCAGAGGAGGAGGTTCTGAATTTAATAGTCTTTTGCATTCCTGTACTACAAATTATTTTGCTATTCTCCAATAAATGAGTATTTCTTCCCCATTCTTTGTGATCTCATAAAATATTGCTCTGCTCTGAATATTTTTTACACATAAGACCTTTCTGTTATAGCTGTAGATGCCAAAGCTTTTAGCTAGACCAGGCATAGAAACAAGGGTAAAAGATAAGTAGTTTTGGCAGTTTGAAATGAAGCAGTTTTTATATGAGTAGAATCAGTGCAGAAGGAAAGTTAATTGGGAAAAACTTTAATTATGTCATTGAGTACCTGTGTCTAAAACAAAAAGGGAAAACACACATACTCACGCATGCACACGCACACACAAGAGCCATTCTCCTTTGTATAAATGATGAAATGAAGAAAATTTTTAAAGGAATTACAAACTACTCTACTTTTCTATCCTTTTTTTTATTCTACTCTAATTACTGCTTTTTGCTGAAAATTCATTTCATCCTAATAGTTATCTTCCCCCCTCCCCCCCCCCCCCCCCCCCCCCGGAAATGTTAGGTAATCCATCTGCAGACTTTTTTCCTGAAAGTATTCTTGCTTTAAAACATTTTTTAATGGGAATTGGAAATTTGTTAAGTTCTAACACATGGAATGCTACCATTGAGTAATCTTGTCCTTTTCTTTCAGTTGGAAAGACATCTTTGATCACCAGATTCATGTATGACAGTTTTGATAACACCTACCAGGTATGTATTAAATTTTAATTGGTGCTATAAGATATATAGATGTATTTGACATATCTAATCCTTTATTGATCAATGTCAACAGATATATGCTTTCTTTTCCATGAAGTTCACCCTTCATATCCCAAATAACTTCATATTCTATAATTAATCTAGTCTTCTTTTGGATTCTCCCTCTAAAATATTTCCCAAATTTTCTTCTATATGTTCTTTGGGTTTTTTTTTAAACTTTAAAAATTATATCTAGTATATATCATAAGGTACTTTAAAATTGTTACTGTTGTTGTTTTTGGTTGTCTTTTACTAAAGACTATCATTTCCCCCTTGGATTCTACCATCTATTGAAAGAGTAGACATTAAACTATTCTAGAATGGTTTGGATATATCTCTTGCTTGTTTGTAGTGCTAGGAACTAGTCTTTTTTTTTTTTTTTTTAATAGCTTTTTTATTTACAGGTTATATGCATGGGTAATTTTACTGCATTGACAATTGCCAAACCTTTTGTTCCAGTTTTTCCCCTCCTTCCCCCCACCCCCTCTCCTAGATGGTAGGATGACCAGTATGTGTTAAATATATTAAAGTATACATTAAATACAAATTAAGTTTACATGTCCAAACCATTATTTTTCTGTACAAAAAGAATCGGACTCTGAAATATTGTACAATTAGCCTGTGAAGGAAATTAAAAAAAAAATATGCAGGCAGACAAAAATATAGGGACTGGGAATTCAATGTAATGGTTCTTAGTCATCTCCTAGAGTTCTTTCGCTGGGTGTATCTGGTTCCGTACATTACTGCTCCATTGGAATTGATTTGATTCATCTCATTGCTGAAGATGTCCAGGTCCATCAGAATTGATCATCATATAGTATTGTTGTTGAAGTATATAATTGTTGTGATCTAGTTCCGATGGATTTGAATCGGTCCCTGTTTGGGCGCCAAAATGTGGTGAGCTTTTTCTTCCCAAAACGCAGCCAGGTGATAAAAGTTCAGATCTTTTACTATCTCCAATATAGCTCAGTTAGCTTAGAGGCCTATCTCTCTGCTTGGTTCCAAGAGCTCTCTCCGAATGTCGCCAAATCCAAAGGTCTGGTTCTTCAGCCTCTGCCTCTGCTTTTCTTCAGCCTCCAACCAGCTCCACTCTTCATATCATTCCGGTAAAATCTCTACTTGTAGCTTCTTCCTCTGAAGAACTTCTTCGACTGGCCCATTGGCCTATTTATGCTCCTTCCAGAGAGAGGGATTATGGGTTTTCTCCCATAGTGCTCTCTGGCCCAAAGAGCTTCAAGGGAGGTTATGAACTCATTGAACTCCAATGAGTAAAGGTGTGAACACAAGCCTTGTATTAATTAGTTCTACTTAGTACCTTGTTTCAGGTTCTGCCCAAAACATCTTCTTGTAAGATTAGATCAACTCTAATTAGTTAACAGTTAGTAAGGATTCCAACATATAATGATCTCCTGGTCCTGCTCATTTCACTCAGCATGAGTTCGTGTAAGTCTCTCCAGGCCTTTCTGAAATCATCCTATTGGTCATTTCTTACCAAACAATAATATTCCATAATACTCATATACTACAATTTATTCAGCTATTCTCCAATTGATGAGCATCCACTCAGTTTCCAGTTTCTGGCCACTACAAAGAGGGCTTCCACAAACATTCTTGTGCATACAGGTCCCTTTCCCTTCTTTAAGATCTCTTTGGGATATAAGCCCAGTAATAACACTGCTGGATCAAAGGGGTATGCACAGTTTGATAACTTTTTGAGCGTAATTCCGATTTGCTCTCCAAAATGGCTGGATACATTCACAATTCCACCAACAATGTATTAATATCCCTGTTTTCGCACATCCCCTCCAACATTCCACATTATCTTTCCCTGTCATTTTAGCCAATCTGACAGGTGTGTAGTGATATCTCAGGGGTTATCTTAATTTTCATTTCTCTGATTAATGACTTGGAGCATCTTTTCATATGGCTAGAAATAGTTTCAATTTCTTCGTCTGAGAATTGTCTGTTCATATCCTTTGATCATTTATCAATTGGAGAATGGCTTGATTTCTTATAAATTAGAGTCAATTCTCTATATATTTTGGAGATGAGGCCTTTATCAGAACCTTTAACTCTAAAAATGTTTTCCCAGCTTATTGTTTCCCTTCTAATCTTGTAGGAACTAGTCTTAAGGTATTTCTTCTGGTTCTAAAATTCTAAGACTTTTTCATTTAAAACTGAGTAATTCTTAGATTCCACAGTTTTTCTGATGACTTATAATGTATCAGTGCCTGTGTTGTTTTATTTTTAGTAAAGCACAATTTAAATAAATATATACAACTTTCTAGTACTTATTTGTATTTACTTTAAAATGTTAATTTGCATCCATTGGTATTTTACTACTTTTTAGTAGTAAATAAAAAATAAAGTGAGAACTATTAATGTCTATGGAAAATAATTCTGCTACCATTTCATTATTAATCAAACATTTTCTTTTCCATTGAGCCAAATGATGCATTTTTTCAGCAAAACAAAAACTTGTAAACTCCATAAATATACACATTTGGGATAAGATGTAATATAAAGGAATAGTGACAATTTATATACTCTCATTCTCTTATACCTGCAAACATAAATTTTCTGCCCTGTCTTCCTCTTCACTGGCTTGTCCTTTCTTTTTCCTTTTCTCCCTTATTCTCTCTAATCTTCTGAAACTTTCCTGAACCTTTCTTCTCTCCTTTCTTCAAAGCTTTCTCTCCCAGTGCAGGCTTGAATCTACAATGCCACATTCAATGCTCAGCATCCTACAGAGGTGGTTTTGTGTCAGATGCAGAAGTTGAACCTAGACCTTTGTGACTTTGAAGTCAGCTCTCTAGTCACTATTCCACACTACCTCTAAACTTAACAAATCCTGACTAGCATGCACATGTTTGTGGAATAATAATGAACTCTAGTACTTTCTGAAGTGCCTTACATAGATTGTCTTATTTTATTCTCACTACACTAGGGAGTATAATGCTCTAAATCTTATTATACTTAGTTTACATATAATAAAATGGAAGTTCAAGGGACTTGAGACAACTTGTGGGAGAGGTGGGTTTCAAACCTAGCTCTTCAATCAGCCTGGAGACATCTTGTTGAAAAAAAAGCATAAATTATTTAAAAATATAATTTTTTTGAGTTGAATTAAATATAGTATGTAGGTAATGCTCTAGATATGAATATAAAAGCCCTGAATTGTAATCCTGTTTCTGATTCTTGTGTGTGTGTGTGTGTGTGTGTGTGTGTGTGTGTGTGTGTGTGAAAATTCAGTGAAGAATCCTTTTAGCATTGGAAATTGAGTATGATTTATTTCCAAAAATGGGTCAGACCATATTGCCACTGGATTTTCTTTGACTGTTGTACATATTAGTTCCAGTTGTTTATTTCTTTAGCATATTGAAGGATAGAAATGATTTTATTCAGTGTCAGTTTCTGAATTTTGTTTTGCTTCTAGTAAGCAAGAGATTCTCCTCTGAGGCTACCTTATATCTATTTTGCATGTATTATTTGTGTGTGTGTATGTATGTGTGTTTGTATTTATGTATGTATGCCATACATACATGGGGGAGAGATACGAAAGAAGAGGTAGGAGGAAAAGGAGAAAGAGAAGAAAAATAGGATGCTCTAATGGGCAAGTTGGGTGCCCAGAGGACAGCAACTACTATTCTCTTGAGTGCCAAATGCAATAGTTCCCATTGACATTAAAACAATATTCTCAAATTAGTTTTTACCAAAGGTAATTGCTTAGATAACATTATATAAAAGCAGTTAATACAAAATGTTCTCTGGAAAAGCTGGTTCACTCCTCACAAGTACAGCATCCTTGAAGAGGAGTAAGCATACACAGAGACCACAACAGTCATGAGGCACACATGTAGAATCATATGTGACAAAAGTTTAACTCACAGCATCTGTTCTAGAAGTTCTTTTCTCTATATAAAGGTCCCATGCAGCAACCCTTTGTTGTTGTCTCTTTTCATCTAAAAGTCAGGCTGGGGAAATAAGGCAAGCACACCATAGAACTGTTAATCATAGTATTTAACATTTTTATTCATCTTACAAATGGATATTTTCTTTGTTGGTAGAGTAGGTGGTGTAGGAATTTGGAGAAGGTACAGATTATTGTGAATAGAGACTTTAGAAAATAAGTAGGACTTCATTCATCAAACATTAATTAAGCTCCTAGTACTTTGAGGGGTCTGTATTCATTCCTGAAGTAGATATAAAGTTTAGGTAAGACAGACTTCTTTCTTGTCCTTGTGGAAATTGTTGTCTAGAGGGAAGAGGATAGCAGAAGTATGTTATGAATAAATATAACACTTGACAGTACACACTAAGTACTTTGGAGTGGTACAAAGCACAGTGCTATGGGGATTTAAAAGGGAGAAGGATGATGTTGAGTGCAGTGTCTGTCAGGAAAGGCTTCATCAGGACGTAGTGCCTTATTGGGCTTTTTCTCTTTTTGAAGGACTGATGTTAATCAATTTTTTTTATTAAATTCCATTTTTTGTTTTGATGTTTACATTCAGCTTTGTAGTATATGTTACTTTGGGATGGCAGCCATTTTTTTTTTTTCATTTTTCCAAATCCATGCAAAGATAGTTTTGAATATTCACCTTTGCAAAATCTTATCTTCCATATTTTCACCCCTTTGTCCTGTACTTCTCCCCCTAGACAACAAGCAATCCAATATAGATTAAACATGTGTGATTCTTTTAAACAAATTTCTATATTCATCATGCTGCATAATAAAAATCACATCAAAAGGAAAAAAAAGAAAACACAAAGGAAAAAATACAAGTAGACAAACAACAAAAAAGGTGGAAATACTATGCTTTGATCCACATTTAATCGTCATAGTTCTTTATCTCTCTGGATATGGATGACTCTTTCTGTCACATCTATTGGAATTGCCTTGAAAAAATTTAATGTTGAAAAAAAGACAAGTCCATCACAGTTGTTCATCACATAATCTTGCTGTTGCTGTGAGAATGCATTTTCTTATTGCTAAGGATATTGAATACCAGCAAGGAGTTTAAACTTAACTTTAAAAGAGGTAATAGGAAACCACTAATGATTTTCCACAAAGGAGCAGTGTGTTCAAATTTATATATTAAAAAAATGGCTCTTGGCATTTGAGTGAAGCAAAATTGTAGAGGGTTTGGTTCCAGGAAGTGGAAGTAAAATTTGACTAGTAGACCATTCAAGATAGGATCCAAAAAATGGCTAAGATTTGGAATTTTGGGGTGAATGGCAGCATTCCCATGGCATTGTTCAAAAGAGGGTTAGCACAGATCAAGTTAGAAAAACATATAAGGATAATGTAGTAGTAAGGGAGATTTAAAGATTTATAAGACCCTTTCCTCCATTTCTGCTAAGTTGTGGGAAATAAAGATTGAATATAGACTTTGGGGTCCATTATTTAAAATTGCTATCCTTTGTTTATTCATCACCTTCATTTCCCAATATATTCTCTATTATCCAAAGACCACCATTCCTTTCAAAAAGCAATAGTTACTTTAGAAAAGTAATAAAAGCATGAAATTATTATGCATTTAGTATTTTCCAGACCTTTCACTAGGCCCTGACCATATAAATATAATGAATGAAGCAATTTGTAAACACAAGGAGTTTACATTATAACTAGAGAACTAATAATGATGTGTATGTGTATGTGTAATAACTATTAGCAAGCAAAATAAACACAAACAAATACTGAAATACAGGGGAGGATATTAGCAATTTAGCTTAAGTTTTCATCTTAAAGGAGGAGAGGGGCTTCTGTGAGACTATTGTTAAAAGGAAGTCTATTGTAGATATGTAGGAAGGCCAATACGAAGGCATAGACTGGAGACTTTGAAGAACTGAGAAGAGACCAGTGATGAAGACCTTGGTAAATTAAACAGAAAAACTTGTGTTTTATCTGACTGGAATTGAGTAGGAGAATGACATCTTTACAGAAAAATCTGATTGACAGGAGTTTTTAGAATAGAGTGAGATTTGAGGAGGGAAAGCATTTAAGAGTTTATTGTCATAATCTGACAAAGGTGATGAAAGCCTTAAACTAAGGTGGTAACAATGTGAGTAGAGAGAAGAGATTGGATACAAGAGATATTTGGGGAGGCAGAAAAAAAAATATTTGGTAATTGAGGATAAAGTGGAATGTGAGTGACTATACAGGCAAGGCAGACGCTTAGGTGAGATAGGAAATAAATAAGGGAGACAGGCAGGCATTTACTTAGTGCTATTGAAAGCATTTTATAAATATTATTTTTTAATCCTTAAAAAAAACCAAAAAACCTAGAAAGTTGATGTGGTTACTTCCATTTTATCATTGAGGCATTTACCATTTATCACTGAGGCAGAAGTAAAGTGACTTCCCCCAAAGTCACATACTTAAAACTCGACAAGTATGAGACTGGATTTGAACTTAAATCAAGTCTTCCTGTCTCCAGATCCAGGGCTCCATTTACTGAGTCATCCATTTGATCATGCATTTACATTCATTTCCTACTCCTGTGCTTTTCCTTAGATTGCTATTCCTGGAAAGTAGTATTCTAATAAAATTGCTTAGCTTTTTTGAAGGCTGAATTGAAGTTCTATTTCCTAGTCTGATCCTCTCAGTTGCTCAGTTGTTCTTCAGAAGAAATTACTTTGTATCTACTATGTCTTAATAGTTTATATTTAGTTTTCTGTGTATATACTATTTTCCTGTCGTAAAGACAGAAACAATCTGCTTTTTTTGTCATCTCCAGCATAGAGCAGGGCCCCCATACATGTTAAGTGCTTAATTAATATTTATAAATAAACAAATAAGTGCTTTAATTACACGTCTGTCTTCACTTTCTTAGATATCCTGGCTTTTGGTGTACCCTCTCCTTTAAATGTCTCTTACATTTCTGCTTGTCAAAATCTTATATCCATTTTTTATGACCCAAACCAAGTAATGCCTCTCTGGCTTCCCATCAGTCTGAGTCCTTGCTGTCTCTCACATAGTTTATTGCTGATAACATAAAGTCTGCCTGATATCTTAGTTATTTTTGTATGCTTAACTCTTCTACGCTTAATTTCTTCCCTATCAACTCCCCAGATTTTACGTTTCTTTAACATGTTTTTTTTATTATTCATCTTTGTATAACACATTTATCTTTACCAGCATCTGCCAGATAAATGGTCAGTTAATATTAAAGTGTGTCATTCATGCCACCTATTCTGGTACAATGGGAAACGAGTTCTAATCCTGAGTCTGTTTTGTGCGAACAGGAACAAGTCACTTAAGCTCTCTGGGCCTACTCATTTTTCTCATCTGTGAAAATAAGTGGGTTGAATTAGCTGATCTTTAGGGGAAAGTCCCTCTCTAACCTAAAATGATTCTTTTAATTTCTTCTTTCCTTTCCTTTTGACCTGGGATTTTTCATAATTTTAGTCATTCTTTTAAAAAAAGATGAATTTGTTGATTTTTTTGGGGGGAGGGGACATCACTGTAATCTCCCCAGTGACCATCTTCCTCCCCAAAAGCATAAGACAAAATAGTAACATAAGGCAAACAAATATAACAAAGTGTAAGACCAAAAAAAAAAGTGGAAAAAAAATCAGTTCAACTGATTAATACATTGAAAAAGTCTGAAAATAGGTACACTGTGCAATACTTGTGGATTTCCCATCTCTGCAAAGGATGAGAACGTCGTCTCTTTCAAATTATGCTTGTTCTTTATAATTTTTTAGCATTCAATTTTTTATGTGTTTTGACTTATTTTTTCTGTTTACATTTTTTATATATTGTTTTCTTGACTTTGCTTACTTTAACCTCTGCATCAATTCATGTTAATGAATTGTGTTTGTATTCATTGTTTCTTACATTACAGTATTATATCATTGCAATCATGTGTCACAATTTATTTAATCATTCCCTAATCAATGGACTTTTACTTTCTTTCCAATTCTTTGCTAACACAAAAATATTTTGGTGTATTTCAAAACTTTATTATCAGTGATATTTTGGGGGTATGATACAAGCCTGGTAATGGAACTCCGGATTACAGGATTTGGGCATTTTAGTGACTTTATTTACATAATTTCAGATTGTTTTTCAAAATGATTGTACTAGTTTGCAGCTTTCTACAAATAATGCACTGGTGATACTATTTTCCCATGCTTCCTAACACTGACTATTTCCATCTTTTGTCATTTTTTATTTTTGGCAGATCTTCAAGGTGTGAAGCAAACCATTAGAGTTGTTTTGATTTGCATTTCTCTTATTATTTGTAATTTGGAGCATTCTTTTATTATCTTTTGAGAACTATTTATTCATGTTCTTCAGTCACTTTATTAGGAAATTACTTTTGGTCTGAGGTGTGTGTGTGTATAATACACACACACATACACGCGCGCGCGCACGCGTTAATAGTTGATATATTTCGGAGACTAAAAAAATTTGATGCAAGAATTTTTCTTCCACTTGACTGATTTCCTTATTCAAGGTACATTAATTTTATCTGTGCAAAAGCTTTTCAGTTTTATAGAAACAGATTCATCTGTGTTTATCTTTTGTAATTGCTTCTGTCACTTGTTTAAAAATACATCTACTCATATCTGTGAAGGATGTTTGATATGCTTTTTTTTTTTCTTGTATTATCTTTAATATTAAGGTCATGTCTCCTTTTAGTATGTGTACATACAGAATATGGTATAAGGTGGTCTGAATCTAATTTCTGCCAGCTTACTCTGCAATTTTCCCATCAAATTTTTTTTTTAAATCAAATAAGTTCTTTTGTATATAATTTTTTTCCTGGTTTATTAAACAGTGAGTTATTGATTTGCTTTATCTCAGATTTTTCCCTTGCTCACTTTCTTCTTTAGATTTACCTCTATTTTTTAACCAATTTCAGACTGCTTCCTTTATAATATAGTTTGAGGTATAGAAGTGCTGTTCTTTCTTTATCTTAACTTCTTTTTGTAATTTCTCTTGAGACTGTAGCTCTTGTTTTTCCAAATGAATTTTGTTGACATTTTATCAAGTTCTATTTTTAATCAGAAGTATTAATTTTGATAGTATTGTCATTTTTATTATATTTCTATATTATATATATATATATTCTATCAGCACTTGCTATTTATTTAGATATTTATTATTCCTTATATCTTCAAGGATCTCTTAGTAATTGGATCTTTGTGTACTTCAGTAGATTAATTCCCAGATGCATTTTGTAGTTAGTTGGAATGGAATTTTCCTTTCTGTTATTGCCGCTTAGATTTTGTAATTATTGTATAGTAATGTAGTTGATTTTGAGAGGGGAGATTATTTAGTAACATGCAATGCTATTTTGCTGAACTTATTTTCTTAGAATTTTTGCTGCCTCCTTAGACTTTTCCAAGTAAATCATGATATTATTTTAAAAAGGGGGGTTAGTTTTAACTTCTCTTTATCTGTCTTTTGCCTTGGGTTTTTTTCTCCCATCTTATTGAAGACATTTTAGAATTATTATCAAATAAGTGAAAAGAGTTGACACTCTTGTTTTACTCCCATATTTATTGAGGAAAGTTATAGTGTGTCCCCATTATATATAATGCTTTCTTTTGATTTTAGATACATACTTTTTAAGATAATGAAAGAAAGATTTCCCCAAAGTCTAGACTTTTTAGGGTTTTTAACATGTATGATTGTTGTACTTGCTTTTTCAAAAGGTTTTTCCTGTTGTGACAATGTGATTATTTTGTTTTATAAAATCCAGTGTTCCCAGTCTGAGCCATGGATAATTGCTGTTATTTGGCTGATGTTAAAAGTCACCTTTTTGTGTTTTGTTTTATAGGCAACAATTGGCATTGACTTTTTATCAAAAACAATGTATTTGGAAGATCGAACAGTAAGTAGAATTTAAGTTGTGCCATTTTCTTCAGTATTCCATGTAAGAAAATGAAGATCAAGGATTTGATCAGTATTTAGAACCAAAAGTAGTGAGAACTTAATGTTATTTTCCTAAAAATTTCACAATTTATGCAATCATTTGCTATCACAGATAGTGAAATCCAGCCCATTCTCCACCTCAGTGACCCACACAATCTTTTTGCCTTGAACCCCAAGAGGAGCAAGAGAAATTGAAAGAAATAACTATAAGCTTGGAAAAGACTTAAAAAAATATTTTTCCTTTTCTCTTAGAGTATAGGCATTAAGGGATGTTTGGGTTGAAGTTCTGTGGCTCGATAAAATATCTTTCTAGATAATACTTTGTTGCAAGATGGTAATTTTGTCAGGGACTTGCTTCTTATTTCTGAATGCTTATTCACTGTAAGTATAATGTATATACTTGCTAGGCCCTTTCAGAGATAGACACTTTGTAGGGACCTTTCTTAGATAAATACATTGAAAATGAAGATGGCTGGCAGAATTAAAAACAAAAAAGAGAAGAAAAACCTAATATCTTTACCAGAGAAGCATCACTGTATTTGTTGATAGCTCTCTTGTATTTATTTTTTAAATAATAGTTTTTATTTTCAAAATACATGCAAAGATAGCTTTCAGTATTTGCTCTTGCAAAACTCTATGTTCCAGATTTCTCTCTTCTCCTCTCATCCCCTCCCATAGAAAGCAAACAATCTAATACAGGCCAAATGTGCAATTTTTACAAACATATTTCCACGTTTGTTATGATAGCGCTTTTTTGAGGGGAAAAATGTCATCAACTTGTGCTAGAGAGATGATATGAATTTTATTTTGTATTTTAACCCAGATCTTGTGAGTTCTTTAATTTGGGGGATTTTTAGAAGTGAATTTCTAGCAGGAAGAGAGCTTTCTACTTGCTTTTATTCTTCTTTTTTTCCCTTATGAGAGTACAACTACCTGATTTACAGTAGAGTAAAAAAAAAGAAAAAACATTTCTCTCTCTGATTGAGTTAGTACTAGGGAAAACATTAATAATTATCCCAATGGTCTTTTCACTCTGGACCCTGGGTAACAGTGACACGTCTGAATTTGGTGGCAGCTCAGCCAACTGTAAGTCCTTCCTTCTGTTGTAACAATTAATAGGAGTACAGTCTGTTTCACTGATGCCTCCATTTTTATCCTGTATCATCATGAATTATATACTAGCAATGAATTCACCTTAAGCCACCTGGAAGGGCTAATAGTTTGGAATCTCAAAGGATGGAAGGGAGAGTATTGGGGGGGAAGGAAAGCTGTATGTCTTTTGTTCTGGAACAATTATCACCAGATTCCAACAGAACATGTAGCATTGAGTACTTTTGGTCCTTCCTTGTGGGATGGGGAATTGTTCCTTGTTCCTGTATCTACTTTTTACTCTTTTAATTCCTGCATGAGTTTGTAGTTGTTCACTTCCCACCCATCCCCACCCCTAAAACATTATTACTTTTTTTTTTTTAATTTTTGGTATTAGTTTGCCTCTTTTTTTTTCTTTTTTTTTTTTTTTTTTATTTATTTTCTCCCATCCCACAGATCAGGCTGCAGCTGTGGGATACTGCGGGTCAGGAACGTTTCCGTAGCCTCATTCCCAGTTACATCCGTGATTCTGCTGCAGCTGTAGTAGTTTACGATATCACAAGTAGGTATTTTGCACTGGGTTGACTTTTCTTATTTTTCTTGCCTGTTTGACTGATTTTGTTGTCAGGTACGGTTGCAATTATGGGACACAGCAGGTCAAGAGCGGTTCAGGAGCTTGATCCCTAGCTACATTCGTGACTCCACTGTGGCAGTTGTTGTTTATGATATCACAAGTGAGTGGGGGGAATTCTGCATTTCTAATCCTCTTTCAGCCTCTAGCTTAGCTGCATGCTCTATCATCATGTGCTCATTTTTCATAATGGCATGTAAAACATTCTGTACCATAACAAAATTTGGAATAGACAGCCAGATCAGAAACATGTATTCTGGTGATTTTTAAAAATGTGCTTTTACTTACACTGTACTTGATCTTCCTCTTAATCATGGCAGTCTACCACCCTTAGGCCTAGGCCTGACTTTGGTTAGAGGAATGCCTTCTTTTCTTCTAACTGGCTCTAAAATTTCTTTGGAAATGATTTATGAATTTAAGCATTTCACTTAATTTTCTAGCTTTCCAAGATTCTTAAATCTTAGGGGAAGTTTCTGCTGCTTGACTTTTCTCCACCTTAACCTCACTGCCAGTTTATAAATGGCAAGAGGGGCAAAGAGTGAGGAGGTGGAGAAACTGCAACACTGCATTTTTCTGTTAAATATTCATTTTCATTTGATGGAATCTAGGTTACATGACTAAAACTCGCCCTCCCTTCCCCCTTAACAAATTATCCTGTCATTTCTCACTAAGAATATGTAAAATTTAGAGACTGAACTATCAGTGGTCTCTTCTCCTACCGCTTCTTGAAAAGATTGTATTTTGAATTACTATGGGGAATTGGTTATTGAAAAAAAGGTTACTGAAATTCTCCATGTGAAATTAATATGTGAAGTGGGTTAAGGAACTCAAGATTTTTAGAGTGCCTTAAAGTTTACAAAACCTCTTGCAAACAGCTGCCCCCATTTTACAAATGAAGGAAATGAGAGAAGTTAAGTGACTTCTTAACAATATAAACAACAGAGCCAAGATTCAAATCCAGGTCAGTTGAATCTAAATCAAGTTAGTCAAGAAATCATTTGAATGTCATTTAAGTAAGAGAAAAAAGGTTCAGAGTGCTCTTTACCTTATAGTATAATTTTAAAATAGAGAGAGCATAGCATTACATTAGTATCAGATAGAGTACCTTCTGTATCTGGAAAATCTGGGTGATTTTTAAGTCTCATCTTCATTGGTGGAGTGAATTTGTTTCCTCTCTCTTTACCAAACCAAAATCACACATCTGGACCAGAAAATTGAGAAAGCAATGTCCAGGTTATTTTGATTTTTTAAAAAATAGCAGTTTTGGGGGGTGGCTAGGTGGCACAGTGGATAGAGCACCAGCTTTGAAGTCAGGAGGACTTGAGTTCAAATATGGCCTCAGACATTTAACACATCCTAGCTGTGTGACCCTGGGCAAGTCACTTAACCCCAGTTGCCTTCAGAAACAAATAAACAAAAAATAAGTTTTTTGTTATGAGCCTGAATGGTTGGTGGTTGTTACTTCCTGACTCTATCAAAATATGTAAAGAAGTATAAATTAGATTTGTCTGACAGTAAAATAGTAACAGTTTAAATTAGTTTGTAATTCATATTCTTTTGCTACATGCAAGCTTCTTTCTTGCCACTTTATACTAGTCTTCCAAAAAAATGTATGTCTGTTACTGTGCATTGACAAGTTTTGCAGCTTAAAAGTTTTTGTGCTTACTTTAACTAAAATGGGTGGAACCAGAGTGGGATAAAGGGAATTTTTTTTTTAATGGCAATAAATTTGAAATTAAACATACTGCCTGTTTTCCTTTTTTGTGCAAAAGTATTTTGAAATGTTCTACAGAAGAGTTCGTACCAGTTGTAGAACTGCATTTTATTACAGGTGTTTCTGGCATACCAAATCATTAAATCCTTCTATAGTTAAAGTGATCACAAACTGATTAAGCAGTGCAAATGGTGATGTTTAAAAAGCTCCTTGAAAGCCTTTTTTTTTTTTTTTAAATATCATTTATCATTATTTATTTATTACCAATTCTCTGGACTTGTTGGGACTTAATGGCTGACATATTTTTTGACATGCTTTACTTTGTGGAATAAATGTAAGTGATGAAAAAGCAGGGAGGCAATATAAAACCATATTATCTGCTACATCTGTCATTACTTGCAAATACATGCCTACATTTTTACATATACACACACTCATAAATAATTTCTAAAATTAATCCCCATTTTTATTTTATAAATCACAGAATGCACTTTTTTTTTCCACATGTAAACTATCTTTTCTGTATAGTTAAACTACTGACAGCTGTCATCAGATAAAATGGAGTTATGTTGCAGGCACATTAAAAGGGTGGGTCTTAATGTGCCAGACCCCACCAGGGTGGTATGGTTTTCCATCACCTGGGGTGGTATCTACAATAACACTCATCTTTTTGTCCATCCTCCCACACCAGATGTAAACTCATTCCAGCAAACCACAAAATGGATTGATGATGTCAGAACGGAAAGGGGAAGTGATGTCATCATTATGCTAGTGGGAAATAAAACAGATCTTGCTGATAAGAGGTATGGAGTGAATTTCTTTTAGGGCATTTGATTTCTACCTTGAGCAGCCTATCCTTAGTCTCCTGAGAAATATCATTGATAGAGATAATGTCAGCCAGTTTAGGACCTATTTTGAAACTTGGGTGGTTCCATACTTTCCTTCATTTTGGATACCACACTATAGGACTGGTAAGGTTGCTAACTAGCCAGTATTTTCAGTTGCCTACATTTTATGAAAGAAGCAGTTTACTTCTTATATGTGTATGGTATTATGGCCAATAGATTTTTGGTTTGGTTTTGATTTTGGTAACCCTAATTGGTGCAGAAAACATTTCATCCATGTCTTTTCATACTATATGATTCACATCTGTGTCTTTCTACAAATTTGTCATAAAGGGCCAACTATCAGGCATTTTTCATTTCTATTTTCCTCATTCTTATTACAGATCAACCCAATTTCTTTCCCAAAATTTATGTAGCTTAAAAAAGATGTCATTAAAATGAGGTAAAATCCCATTTATTTACATTCACCTACAACAGAGGTGGTATAAGAGAATTTATAGAAGAAAAATTATCTTGTACTTCTGGAGACTTGTAAGTGAAGTACTTTGCACATGTAACTTGTATAAAAATACTTTAAAAATAAATTATATCATAAAATTATTTGTCTATAGAGATTAAAGCCTCACCATTTTTTTTTTCTTGGCAGTATTCCATTAACCACGCTTTGGTGAGATATTTTGTTTATTAATCTTATGAACCTTAGTTATTTATGGTTATAAATAAATCAGACTTTTGAGGTGACCTGAAAGGCTTCATTTTGGTATCTCAGTGAAATTGGTAAAGTGGTCTTCAGGATACAGAATGCACAGTGCTTTAGCATTAATTACTTTGAAGCTTCCTAATTTGAATGAATGATTCTTTTTGGTGAAAATTTTAATGGGTTAGTTATGTTTTGGCTTTAAATACATTAATTGTTCTCTTTTTAAGAAGTGCTTCTTTCAGTGTCTAGCACTGCATGAAGGAGTGATATTAACATTCAGGTCTTGAATTTATGGCCCTTATTAAATACTTGGCAAGGGAATTGGCTGTGCATAGCACAGTTAATTCCCTTAGTAACTGTGTTGGTTTCGTTATACAATAAAAAGACTATCTTTTGCTTTGAAATTAAAAAAAAATTTTTTTTAAGTCTTCTTGAAAGTGAATTGCTGTGGTCTAATAAGCGTTTTCCTTGTATAGCCTTTTATTTTATCTCAGGGGATTTGGATTAAGTTAATAACTCATTCATCACAAAGCTAAATCTTAGCCACTGGGAAAGTTATAAGGATCATATTTGTGTAGCACTTGACAGTTTACAATACACATTCCTTAAACTATCTTTGTGTTCAGTATTGCTAGTATCATACAGAGGAAATTGAGAATCTTCTGGAAAGGAATAACTTGTTGGCACTTGAAAAGTTAAAAAATGAATAGTTTTCTAGATTAGTTGCCTAAGTTACCTGAAGTTGATGCTAAGCATCAACATCAACTGATGTTGCCTTACTTGAAGTTTCCTGATTTGATTACTTTCAGCCCTGAGGTGAATGTTATATTTATTGAAAGGAAGGTAAAAACAGAATAGGATTAGGAAATTTTTTTGTTATTGCTACTAAGTTTATATTGAACATAAACAGCCTGAGAACTTTTCTTCAAGCAATAATGTTACTCTACCTGTTTTAAGGTAAGATACAATCAATTCAGAATGCCTTTCTTCCTTAATCATTGTTCTGTTGCAGCCCCTCAAGATGCCTAGTTAGTCAAGCACTAAATACTTGTTTGACAAGTTTTGACTTTAATCAAGACACTATGTGATGTTAAAAAAAAAAAAAAGTATTTTAAAAATGCCCACATATAAAAGGGTTAAAACAGGGGTCGGGAATGTCTGGCTTATGGGCCATATAAAGCCTGAGAAATTAGTTGTATGATACAATCTTCCACTGTTTTGAGTTCTGTAAGTTGATAATTTTGTATGGCCTGTGAATGATATAACTATCCAAATGTGTGTGTGTGTCTATACATACATATATATATATATATAGAGAGAGAGAGAGAGAGCGAGCCAAATGGCCCTTGGACAAAAAGAGATTCTTCACTCCTGGATTAAAGGAAGGTATTTGTACATGATACCTCTCTCATTTTAGGAGCTTTTAGATGCTCAAGACTATATTTGCATTTCCAGAAATACTTTACAAGTTGCAGGTACCTGATCTTCAAGAGCATGTACTTAATATCCGTTATGGTAAATATATTTAAGATATAATATTCAATACTAGTAGTGATTCTTTTTGAATATCCTTGACCCCTTATTCCATATACCAACTGACATTATTCTAAATTGGGTACAAGAAAATGGGTTTAAATTCTCTTTGTTCTTTAGCTTCCCATCAACTTAGTGTGAGGTTTTAAAAAGCTAATATCTGAAATGAGAAAACTAATTCTCAGGATTTTGAAAGTTTAATATTCACGAAGCTTCTTGATGGACTTTTCCTATTGTTTTGTCTCAAATCATTTCTTTCTCTTTTTTCTATTTTTTACAGGCAAGTGTCTATTGAGGAGGGAGAGAGGAAAGCCAAAGAGCTCAATGTTATGTTTATTGAAACAAGTGCAAAAGCAGGATACAATGTAAAACAGGTGAGTGCTAAAGATGTATGGAAGATGGGAGGTAGAGATAACAGGAGGTGATGTTGCTAAGTCTTCCACAAGTAGATAAAAACTTAAGATGCCTATTAGTTTCAGTTTTAACTTCCTATTGTTGCTTTCCTACAATCAACTGGGTTTGTATTTGTTTGCCACACATTGTTAAACACAGAAGATTGGCATAGCAATTCATAAAATTTACAAGAAAACTGAATCCTGAAGGAGAGAAGGGGCTTTACTGAAGTGTTCTTTCTTATGTGTTCCAATGTTTCCACTTCATACTTCAGTATTTTAAGAAATCCCTGATTTTATTCATATAAATATTTCACATAGAAATTGCATTACTAAATGATTTTAGGAGTTACACCCCCTGAAAATTGTAGAACTTTTAATTATGGAAAAGCACAAAAGGCATACCATATTTCCAACATATACAAATTAATAAAAACATTTGGTAGAGATTCTAAAATTTACCAGTCCTCAGAATAGCACATGCCACATAATCCAAAAATGTCTTGAGAGGTAGATTTTTCAGTGTTTTAGTGTAAGGATAGGATTGAGGTTTTCAAGAAGAGGGCACAGAAAAAGTTATTTTATTATTTGTCTGTTAGAAATAGCACTTTGTTCCTTTCGAAAGAACAAGCTTAATTACTTTCACAGCTCCAATAAAATTATCAAAAATCTTCATATTGCTCAGCATCAACTTAAAATAAATGTGAGAAATAATGTCAGTAAATTTTCAAAGAGGCAGGCAGGGATTGCAGGCAAGATCAGATTTGTGTGGAGTGGAAGTCTTTACCATGGGGCTTTAGATAGCTTAGCACCATCTGCTGGGTAGAGTTGGGGCAGAGAGATGTCTACTTTTTTTACAGTTAAATTTCTGCAAGAGATTGTCCACTCCGAGTGAATAATAAGGACAACATTTATGTCTAGTACATTAGGAAGTGATTATTTGAAGTAAGTTGCACAAAATAGCACAATGATTGATAGATGAAGAAGCTGAGGCTCAGATAAAGGAACTGACTTTGGCACAATCAGGGTGTCTGTCAGTAATTATGCATTAGGCATTGTGCTAGATACTGAGGATACATATATGAAAGAGAGTGCTGTCCTGAGGGCATTTACGATCCAACTGGAAAGGCTAACATGTAAAAGAAAGCTAAAAAGGGGTAGGAAGGTGGTGAGAAGTTTTACATGTGCAGTGCTTTTTTCACTATATCACATTGCCTTGAGAGGTTAACCTAGAAATTACAGCCTACGAAGCCGCAACAGTGCCAAAAAATAATACAGAATTCTGGCTGACCTCTGAATGTTCTGTGGTTGGCATATATATTCCACAAGAGCCATATGTTCTGAGGACATAATGTTCTTTAGGATGAACAGTATACCACAGAACATAAAAAGCTAACTTCAGAGTTGTGAAGACCTGGATTCAAGTGCAGCCTCTAATGAATCCTAAGTGATCCTTCACATAACTCATACTTCCAATGGAGCTCACAGAACTAAGTACAATACTAAAGGTGTAGTATCTCACTAGGGCATAGTACATAAGTAATATTATCTACCTATTCTTAGAAACTAGGTCTCTCTTGTTAAAGCTCAGGATGAACTTTTTTGACTGCCAACTCAATGAATTTTCAACATTTTAATGTCTCCAAATATTTTTCAGATAGCTATTTAACCATTTCTCCCTATATTTATAACAATGAGTTTTTAAAATCAAGAATAAGATTTTATATTTATCCCTATTGAATTTCAATTTATTTGTTGCTCCCCACTCCTAATCTATCCTGTCAAGATCTTTTTCAGTCCTCTCTTTTTTGTTGTTGTTGTTGCTGAGGCAGTTGGAGTGATTTGCCAGGGTCACAGCTAAGAAGTGTTAAGTGTCTGAGGTCAGATTTGAACTCGGGTCATCCTGACTTCAAGGCTGGTGCTCTATCTTCTGCACCATCTAGCTGCCCCCAGTCCTAACACTGACATACAACATGTCAACTATCTCTTCCAGCTTTATATGAGCTTCAGATGTGATGAGAAGCTTTTATAATACCAGGTCACCAACAAAACTGTCACAACCAGCTTAGCCATAACCAATCCTAGGCCATTCCATAAAGACTCCGTGCCATTCTGACAATGAGCCACTAAGGGCCAGTTTCTGAGTATGGCCAGGAAGACATTTTCAAATCCATCTTATTGTGCTTTCATCTATTATTCATCTTTTCATTCAAGAAGAATGTGAAATTTTCTTTTCTTTTTTTCTGTCAAATAATAGAGTTAAATTTTTTTTTTCAAAATTCATGCATTAGTAGTTTTTAACATTCACTCCTGCAAAACCTTATGTTTCAATTTTTTCTCCTACCCTCCCCACAGATATTTTAATAAAATAGAGGTAAAGTTATATCTATAGAATTATCTTAATTCACAGATTTAGTGGCCTTGGATTAGTTTGCCATAGATTTTATATATATATATATATATATATAGTAGCATTTTGTTTTTCAAAGTACATGCAAAGATAGTTTTCAGCATTTCACCCTTGCCAACACTTTATGTTCCAAATTTTTCTCTTTCTCTTTTCCCTCCCTGAGACAGCAAGTAATCCAATATAGGATAAATGTGTGCAATTCTTGTAAATATATTTCCACATTTATCATGCTACACAAGAAAAATCAGATCAAAGGGGGAAAAATAAGAAAAAAGGAAGCAAGCAAACAACAACAAAATTATATTATGTTGTGATCCCCATTCAGTCCGCATAGTTCTCTCTCTGGATGCAGATGGCTCTCTCCATCACAAGTTTATTGGAATTGGCCTGAATCACCTCATTTTTGAAAAGAGCTGCGTCCATCAGAATTGATCATCACATAACCTTGTTGCTGTGTACAATGTTAACTTCACTTAGCATCAGTTCATGTAAGTCTCTCCAGGTTTTTCTGAAATCATCTTGTTGATCATTTCTAATAGCACAGTAATATTCCATTACATTCATATACCTCAATTTATTCAGCCAATTACTTACTTACTGATGGGCATCCACTCAGTTTCCAGTTTCTTGCCACTACAAAAAGGACTGCTACAAACATTTTTGAACATGTGGGTCCCTTTAAGATTTTTTTGGGAGACAGGCTAACTGTAGCAGTTTAGAAACTCTGATGGATCAAAGGGTATGTACAGTTTGATAGCCCTTTGGGCATAGTTCCATATTGCCCTCCAGAATGATTGGATCAACTCACAACTCCATCAGCAATGTATTAATAGAACATATTTTTTTATTAGTATTTTATAGTTGAGGAATTTAAGATGTGAAGTAGTGAAATTACTTTTTGAAAGTCACATAAATAGAGATAGTAAATGTCAGATTGTTCAATATCCAGCTTTTCTCAAAAGTCAAATGCAGCATTAAACCTTTGGCGTCAATCCAAGCTAAAATCTTGGTCCTAAAGTTGTATGCATGTATCTGTGGAGAGGTCACTTAATTTCTGTATTTTTCTAATGCAGAAGTAATGAACTGAAACCCAAACTACATTAACTTGGCTTCTGGCATTAACAGGTCTGATTTAAACAAGAGGTTAAAATATTCTCCCTTGTAACTTGCAACAGTTAGTCATTATAAATATGATTCTGTCCAAGGAGAAAATGCCTTTTTGTGATTGGAGTGTAATTATGAAATACATGGTATTACTTTACTTTGGGTAGTTATACCTTGAATTCTAAAGGAAAAGGTTCATGACTTAATAAGCAGGATGGCATATCAGGGTACTGTGTTAATTGTCCTAATGTATTTGAATCAAGAAAAAAGTTTCTGTGGGTTTTTAGCTTTCATAATTAAAAATTGTAATATAAAATAATTTTGGTCACTTAATAAGTTTTCTGAAGGAGGTAAATTCAGAATTTCCAATTCCAAATTTATCCTTATGAATTTTATAATTTATTCCTGAAAATGAACTGTAATCTGTTATTTTTTGTGTTAGGGTTCCTGGCCCTAAGAGGGATGTTCATCTCATTTATGTTTTCTTGGAGACTTTTCCACATTAAAAGAGATCTGTTATTTGTAGATATCATTCATCTAGGCAAATAGAACTTTTTTTGGTCTTTGTTCTTTTCCTGGTTGCACTGAGAATATATTTTTCTCCAGCTCTTTCTTGAGCTTAGAGATTAAAAAAAAAATCTAATATACACAGAAAAGTAAGAGAAAATTGATAGCTAAAAATGCTGCATTATTCCCCAAGAATTAGCAGGTTCTGATTAGGGAAGAAAAATCCCCTATTGATGTATTTTTGAACTCCTCCTATATAACCTATTCTACTAGTACTGTGATAGATGCAAAAGAAGCACCCAAAATGCTTCAGAAAAAAAGACTTTCAATTTGTAGAACTGGGATTTATAGACCTGGAAGGGAACTTAGAGATCATCTAGCTTAACTACCTTTTTTGCAGAAAAGGAAACTGGCCTTGAGAGAACAGAAGGACTTTCTCAAAACACATAGCTTTAGTGGTACATTAGGAATAGAATCCATGTCTCCTGACTCATACCAGCATTCTTTCTATACAGTTTTTGGGGGAGGAGATGATAAAAACCACATGTTACTTGTGAAACAATATATGACCAAAAATATGGCCATGTGTCATAATGTATATAGATCTGTGCTTGGTGAGGGAGCAAGAGGTAAATATAAGTTTGTATTATTTTTCTTTTTAAAAGGGTTTTTGGCAAAACTCTAATATTTCACTCTTTGTGCTTAGTATTGGCATTTCCTGCCAGAAAGTATTGAAATGAGTCTAAATAGAAAGTTACCCCATCTTACATTATCTTTCAGCTGAAGCAGCACTGAAACCCTTTGCATTTGGGGTAAATGACTTTCATCAAGAGCAATTAACATTTCTGTCATTCTTGACATTTGAGGCAACTTTATAGAATATTCACGTTTGATATTACTTTCTTCCTAGAAGCCAGGTGAAAAAATTAAAATTGTTGCATGAAAATTATGTTACCTGTTGAATATACTATATATTAACATTAATGTAGAAATTGAAGGCGGATGTTGCACTTTTCACTACTCTTGGCATAGGTCATAATAGCACAAGATGAGTTTGTTGTAACACAGAAGACCTAGTTCTTAATATAACAGCAAATATTTTTTGGATTGGGTTAGATTTTTGGTAAGATTTTTCTCTCTATGTCTGAGTTTTCCTACTCTTTAAAAGGAATGTTCTAGATGAACTGAAAAGTCCTCTCTGACTTTTAAAAGGCGTTATTCTGTGATTCCTCTAAAGCCTAAATAGGCTAAAATTTGTGATGAATCCCCTTCACTATGCCCCATACGTAACCATGTTGGGGATGAAAACTAAAAAACTGATGTGTGAGCTTTGTCAAAAAGAGTAATAACTGATAATAGAGGAGTACAAATGCATTTGAAAGGGTTGCAGGGTGATATGAAGTATGTATGAATTTTGAGATTTTATTATATATTCCCAAAGGCACATTAGTGGAGAAGGGACTCTGTAAGTCAAAATTGTATTGGCCAAGAGAGTATGGGATCCATGTACTGGAGCTTTTTAATCATATGCCATTACATTATCATTACTCATTCATTGGTTCATATTTTTGTTTGTGTGATTGGCAAGTGCTTTCAGAGATTGTGGATAATAAGTTGTATTCCCTGTGATCCTTGTCTTCAAAAAATTTATGGTTTAATGTAATATAGTAGAAATAACAGTGGAGTGGAAGGAAGTTCAGAGTATTGGGATTCTGATTCTTAGCCAGTAATTAATTAGCTTTGTGACTTTGAGCCAATCATTTTAACTCTTGGGACTTTGTAGATATGGGATGAACTTGGAAAAGCATAGGGCTGATCTTTATGATCTCTTTTACCTAGAAAGTTCTGAGTCTAATTAGAAAAGCCATTTACTTTCATTGTAGTGAGTTCTATAGAAGTTGAGAGGAAGGAACACTTTCAACTAGACTGTCAGGCCTTTTAAGGACAGATTGGGTGAAAATAGACAGAGATATGGGTGAAAAGGATATCCTAGGCAGGAAAAACATTTTGTGAAAAAATACAGAATTGGGAATGTATTAAATACAAAGACTAGTTTGCCTGGAGTAGATTTTTATGAGTGAAAAAAGAAAAGGTAGAAGTGTGATAGATTGGAGGCACATTGTGGAGAAAGTTGAATAAGCCTCACCAGAAAGTTGGGATTTTATCCTGCAGACACTTTTAGGGTGGAAAGAACTGAAAACTTTTTGAGCAATACAATGCTTTGGGAAGATGACTCTGGTGGCTTAAGAATAGAATTGGAGGCAGAAAAATCAATTAGGACACTGCTGCCTGGCATGATGGAACAACTGTAGTGGCAAGAATAAAGATTAAAATGTATGTAATAAGCTAGAGTTTAAAAATCAATACATTCTTCAGATTGGATTACATTTGTGGTTTGGGGAGTTTGCCCAGATTTAAGTGGTAAAATAAATTTTATTTAAAGGGAGACAAAACCTACAGCAAAAATCCACAAAACCTGAAATGTAAGTATGATATCCCAGAAAATGGTTTTGACAAAGTAGAGCAAATTTAGGTGATAAGTAAAGTTTTCTAACATGAGGAAATTATGACAAATTAGTAACTCTTATAGAGAAGATGAAACTACTGTCAGGGGGATTAACTCAGTTTCTCAAAGTAACAGTGTCAGTGTTACACAAAAGCCACAAAAATTAGACAAGTTTCTAAATATGGAATTTTATTCTATATTTAGTTTATCCAGAGAGCCTGGAACAAGTAGGCCTTTTGTTTCCCTTTGCAATTTTGTTGTCTAGCTCTCCAGTAATTTAGGAAGTTCTAAGGAAGGAAACTATTATTACAGATCAGTAACTCTACTACTGGTTATCATTTTAGCTGCTTGAGGCACTAAGTGTTTAAAAGCTTGAGCAGGGTCTAATAACTGTTAATATGTCATGAAGTGAAGCTTGAACTCTGATCATCCTGATAACATCAGCTCAGATCAGTTATCTTTCCATATGAAGCAATACCCCTTCTTTGTTAAATTAGATCATTAGCTTTTCAGACTTGTAGAAAGATAACTTTGCTATTTGTAATATCTACATGACATTTTTATTCAGACAATTGCTAAATATTTAATAATTTATATACCATTATTTTCTTTTTAAAAAAAATAATAGCTTTTTATTTTTCAAAATACATGCAAAGATAGTTTTCAGCATTCACCTTTGCAAAACATTATATTCCAAATTCTTCTTTGTTCTTTTCCATCATCACCTCCTCCTCTAGACAGCAAGTAATCCAGTGTAGGCTAAACTTGTGTGATTCTTCTATGTATATTTTCACATTTAGCATGTTGCACAAGAAAAATCAGATCAAAAAGTGGAAAAAATGAGAAAGAAAAATTAGAAAACAATGGTTTTCTATGAAAATACTATGTTGTGACGGTCTTCTTTCTGGATACAGATAGATGACTGTCTCCATCACAAAGTCTATTGGAATTGGCCTGAATCACCTCATTGTTGAAAAAATCCCAGTCCATTAGAATTGATCATCACATAATCTTGTTATTGATATACCATTATTTTCAAAGAACTTTCAAATTTATTGTCTCCTTTGATACTCAATACAACTCATTGCAATACCTAGATAGGAGCAAAATGTAATTGTCTTTATTTTGTAAATGAGAAAGGTAACTAGCCCAATTTTCAGATTTCCTATTAGAGTAAATACTAATCATAATTTTTGTTACAGACCATAGAAGGATAAAAATGTAAGACTCTGTGCTTGAATCTAGAGGTTAAATAAGGTGATACTTAGAAATATTATGAAAGGTGATACTTAGAAATATTATGATACATAGCCTATAGGACTACCAGGTAGAGTTTAGGCATTGTGTGTACTGGCAGCTTTGGCATTAAGCTTTAATGGGAAAAAAATATTTAGAGCAATGAACACCTAGATGAGACCAGTCAACATATATTTGTGACACAATAAAATGAACAATGATGAAAATAAAATCAACCCCAGGCATCTTTAGAAAAATTAAAACTTTCTCATCACAAAAGAGGAGGAAGATTAACAGATGCTCTCGGAATACATTATAACTTTAAAAGGTGTAGAAAAGTTTCGAAACATTTTTTTTTTTTTTTTGGTCAAAGCCATAGTAAAAACCAACAGCATGTGTATTCTATGTGTGTGTGTGTGTGTGTGTGTGTGTGTGTGTGTGTGTATCAATTTGTAACCAAGAGTGATGCTTCTTTTTTTTTTTAATTTATTTTTTAATTAATTATTTTTATTATAGTTTTTTATATACAAAGCATATGCATGGGTAATTTTTCAGCATTGACTGTTGCAAAACCTTCTGTTCCAGTTTTTCCCCTTCTTCCTCCCACCCTCTCCTTTAGATGGCAATTAGACCAATACATGTTAAATATGTTAAAAAGTATATGTCAAATACAATATATGTATACATAGTTATCCAGTTATCTT
The DNA here is from genome assembly GCF_016432865.1 of Antechinus flavipes. Lineage (NCBI taxonomy): Eukaryota > Metazoa > Chordata > Mammalia > Dasyuromorphia > Dasyuridae > Antechinus > Antechinus flavipes. The sequence continues at coordinate 521,313,673 of NC_067400.1, forward strand.
GCTGCACAAGAAACATCGGATTTAGAAAGAGGGTAAAAATAACCTGAGAAGAAAAAACAAAAATGCAAGCAAACAATAACAGAAAGAGTGAAAATGTTATATTGTAGTCCACACTCATTTCCCAGTATTCTTTCTCTGAGTGTAGCTGGTTCTGTTCATTACAAATCAATTGGAACTGATTTAGATCCTCTCATTGTTGAAGAGAGCCCCGTCCATCAGAATTGATCATCATATTATTGTTGAAATGTATAATGATCTCCTGGTTCTGCTCATTTCCCTCAGCATCAGTTCATGTGTGTCTAAACCTTTCTGTATTCTTCCTGTTGGCCAAATTTCTTTGAACAGTCTTGTTAAACCAATATACTTTAAAAAAATCAAAAGGTGCTTCATGGCAGCATGTAGAAATCAGCCAACACTATGTCAAAAAAGAAACAACAATGAATGGCTTTGTGGATTTATTTGCAAAGTGGCTGTGTAATTAAATGGTGGAAACTATTACAAAAAGTTAGCATCTACTAGATCTCCAGAAATATTTGACTAAGGTTCCCTCTTTTCTCCTTTTCTTCATTATATTCCTCAGACATCATCTGTCTCTACCATCTCTTCATTCCATTCTCTTACAGAGGCCACTCTTCCTATCAAGGCCAGCCTCTCTACATGTACTTTCGATTTCATCTCTATTTTCTCCAGTAGCTTAATCAATCTTCTCTCATCCTCAGTTTCTATCTTTCTAGTTCCTGCCCTGATACCTATAAACATGCTTAAGTTTTCCCATCTTTAAAAAAAAAACAAAAATAAAAAACCCTCACTAGGTCATACTATCCTGAGAAAAGGGTGTGTGTGTGAATTTTATTATCTTCTCACGAAGAAAACATTGTACACAACAAAAAGATTGTGTGATGATCAACTGTGATGGAATTGACTCAATAATGAGGTGATTCAAGGCATTTCCAGTAGATGCTATCTGCATCTGGAAAGAGAACTATGGAGACTGAATGTGAATCAAAGCATAGTATTTTCACCTTTTTTGTTGTTTGCTTGCTTGCATATTTTTTTTCCTCGTTTTTTTCCTCCTTTGATATGATTTTTCTTGTGCAGCATGACACGTGGAAATATGTTTAGAAGAATTGCACATCAACAAGAGAACTGTACGGTTCTGCACACATATATTGTATCTAGGATATACTATAACATATTTAATGTGTATAAGACTGCCTGACATCTAGGGAAGGGGGTGGAGGGAGGGAAGGGAAAAGTTGCTACTAAAGTGAGTGCAAGGGGTAATGCTATAAAAAATTACCCATGTATATGTTCTGTCAATAAAAAGTTATAATTTAAAAAAAAAGAATTGCACATGTTTATTCTATATTGGATTCCTTGCTGTCTAGGTAAGGGAGGCAAAAGGGAAGGGATTTGTAAGGGTGAATGTATTTTGAAAAATAAAAGCTATTGTAATTATAAAATAAAAAAAAAATCACTAGGTTTGGAATTAGAAGGGGAAAAAAAATCCTCTCCCCTTCTCAGCTTTAACTCATCGAAAAATATTTATTTAGGGCCTCTACAATTTTTCTTTTTCCTTCTTCTGAATCCCTCAGAATAGCGTCTATTCCTTATTAAGCAACTGAAATTGCTTTCCAGAGTTACCATGAAGTTTCTATCTGCATTCTGCTCTATTTCTTTTAAGTATTCGAACCTGTTGACTCACATTATTGTTCTTGGTATTCTCTCCTCTGTGGGTTTCCTTACTATTCTTACTTCCTGTTTTTTCCTGCTAATCTATTTGACCACTCTTCAGTTAGTTTTTCTTGATCTTCATGTCACGCTTACTAACTGTTGGTATACCTTGAGGCTCTGTTGCAAACCTTAATTTTTTTTTTCTATTTCTCACTTGGTAATCTCATCAGTTCCGATAGTTTCTAATTTATCTATTCAGATGATTCCTACATCTATAGATCTTGTCTTGACCTCTGTTAAAATATAGTTTCATATTAACAATGGTCAAATAAACATTTCAAATATATCTCCTAGATGTCTCAGTCTCCACATGTGCCAAATTGAATCATGATCTTTACCCCTAAATTCCAAATTTCATTATTACAGGCTAAGGCACCATCATCCTTCTGGTCACTTCAGTTCAAAATCTCATATCATCCTTTATTGCTCACTCTGACCCTGCACATCCAATCTATTTTCTTTTCATTAAAAAAAAAAAAAAACAAAACTTTATACACACACACACACACACACACACACACACACACACACACGTTCTCTTTTCTTCACTTAAACAGCCATAGTAGTACAAGCTTTTAGTACATTTCACCAAGTACACCAAGTACATTTCACGCAATAACCTTTTAATTGATCTTTATACTTCAACTTTGTTTCCACTTGGTTTGTCCTTTATTCAGCTATCTAAGTGATTTTGCTAATGTGTAGAACTGATCATCTCACTACCTTCACCTCCTCCCCCCCCCCCCCCCCCCCCCCTACACATTCGGAATCCAGAGCATCTATGTACCTTTTTATATACACGTCTCCCCCATTAAAATGTAAGCTCTTTAATAAATAATTGTGAATTGATTGAAAATAGAAACAATCACAGAAGCCTTAAGATTTCCAAAAATAAACTTCTAGAATTGAACTGTATTTTCATGTACAGGACACAATTGTCATGGTACAACATTAATCAACGTAGAGGGCCTGAAGAAATGTTAAAATGACAGGAACTTGCTGATCAGTTGTGATGAATTTGTTGAGACTTTTTTTCTTTGATTTCTCCCCTCTTTCAATCACTTATCTAAAATTAGAACCTGATCCAATAAGTAGATTTGTTTTGTCATTAGCCTTAGATTGGGTTTCTCTGTCATTTGCACATCTTTGTGTCTGTCTGCTCAAAGACAATAGGGTACATGCACACAATCTGCAGGCAAAGATCTGAACCTGATGGGGTACCAAGCTTTGTAGCATGTATTCATCTTTACATATAATGGCACTCAGTAAAATATTGGCAAACTTTTAAAAATTACTCCTCCCACCAGACGTAATTTACCAACCCAGTGGGATATTGGAGTAAAGCACTTTGGCCTTGGAATCAGAAATCTCTTTTCTAATATTGACAGTTAAGAGGTTCCTGGCAAGACCTTTTAACCTTCAGCCTCAAATTCTCAGGCTGTGAAATAGGGATATGTATCCTTGCCCTCTGATTTTTATTAAAATATAGTTTAATTATATAAATTGAAATGAAGTACCTACTACATATATATAACATTGTGCTGCAGTTTTTGAGGACAGAAAGGCAAAGAACAAATCTTCCTTGCACTAAAAGAGCTTCCATGAGGATAGATTTAGGGGAGAGATGGTAGTAGAGCCAGGTATACAGAGAAGTGTAGACAAAGTAATTAGGAAGCTGCTGATATCTTGCAAGATTTCGAAAGGCCCAAGGAGGAGGTGATACCTGAATTGAGATTAGAAAGAAAGCTGGTGTTCTGTCAGATAGAGGTGAGAAAAGGAGGATACATTTTCAGTTTTTGGAGACTGTTTTAAAGGCATGGAAGTGGAAGACTTAAAATAGAGTTTGTATTTCATCTTTTTTTTTTTAACTGAGGCAATTGGGGTTAAGTGACTTGCCCAGGGTCACATAGGTAGGAAGTGTTAAGTGACTGAAACCAGATTTGAACTCAGATCTTCCTGACTTAAGGGGTAGTGTTTTATCCATTATGCTACCTATCTGCCCCTTGTATTTCATCTTAAAAGCAAGTGTGTGGGTTTTTTTTTTGTTTGTTTGCTTTTTTGTTTTTTTTATAGCTTTTTTATTGACAAAACATATGCACGGGGTAATTTTTTAACATTGACCGTTGCAAAAACTTCTGTTCCAATTTTTCCCCTCCTTCCCTCCACCCCTCCCCTAAATGGTAGGCAGTCCCATATGTGTTAAACATGTTAAAGTATTTGTTAAATACAATATATGTATACATATTGATACAGTTAGCTTGTTGCACAAAAAAAGATTGGATTTAGAAAGAAGGTAAAAATAACCTGGAAAGAAAAACAAAAATGCAAAAAAACAACAAAGAGTGTAAATGCAATGTTGTGATCTACACTCATTTCCCATAGTTCTCTCTCTGGGTGTAGCTAGTTCTGTACATTACTGATCAGTTGGAACTGATTTGGATCCTTTCATTATTGAAGAGAGCCACATCCATCAGAATTGATCATCATATAGATTTGTTGAAGTGTAGAATGATCTGATTCTGCTCATTTCACTTAACATCAGTTCATGTAAGTCTCTCCAGGCCTTTCTGAAATCATCCTGCTGGTCATTTCTTACGAATAATAATATTCCATAACATTCATATACCACAATTTACTCATCCATTCTCCAGTTGATGAGCATCCATTCAGTTTCCAGTTTCTAGCCACTACAAAAAGAGCCACCACAAGCATTTTTACACATATGGGTCCCTTTCCCTTCTTTAAGATCTCTTTGGGATATAAGCCCAGTAGAAACATTGCTGGATCAAAAGGTATGCACAGTTGGATAACTTTTTGAGCTTAGTTCCAAATTACTCTCCAGAATGGTTGGATCTGTTCACAACTCCACCAACAATGCATCAGTGTCCCAGTTTTCCCACATCCCCTCCAACATTTGTCATTATCTTTTCCTGTCATCTTAGCCAATCTGACAGGTGTGTAGTGGTATCTCGGGGGTATCTTAAGTTACATTTCTCTGATCAATTAATTATTTGGTGCAATGATGATTTCATATTATAATATTCTTCTCTAAGATGTAATCTTCTCTTGTTGAGGTGTTCTTGGGGTCTCTGGAGGCAGCCTTAGTTTCAGTTCAGCAGTCATCATAAGTACAGTCAGGTGTTAAAGTCCAAATCCTTTATTGTCGCTTTCCAAGTCTTGTCTCATTTCCTGGGGCCCGGTTAGCTTTCTCAGAGGCCTATCTCTCTCCTTGGTTCCGAGAGCTTAAGCTCCTGCTGCCTATCCGGCTTCTGAATTTCTCTGACTGAATCCTGGCTGAAGCTCCAAGAGCTTCTAGTGCACTTGTCTTTTTGGCCTTGAGAGCTTCTTGTTTATATGCTGTACACTGAGTACAAACCAATCATTGTATCATTAGGAAACCATTATTTGTTGTAGGATTAAATCAGTGCTTAACTAGATTTAACCATTGTCTCCTCAATTCCACTTAGTATCTTGTTTCAAGTTCTGGCCCCATAACATCTCCTTGTAGGATTAAATCAATCATACTGAACCACGCTAAATTAGATAGCTATTGTCTCTATCAGTTCCACTGACTTAACACCTTATTTCAACTTCTGGCCCATAACATCATATGAACAGAAATGGTTTCAATTTCATTATTTGAAAATTGTCTATTCCTATCCTTTGACCATTTATCAATTGGAGAATGGTTTGATTTCTTATAGTCAATTCTCCATATATTTTGGAGATGAGGCCTTTATCAGAACCTTTGAATATAAAAATGTTTTCCCAGTTCATTGCTTCCCTTCTAATCTTGTCTGAATTAATTTTATTTATACAAAAGCTTTTTAAAATTGAATTTATATAATCAAATTTTTCTATTTTGTGATTAATAATGATCTCTAGTTCTTTGGTCAAAAATTCCTTCCTCCACCAACAGGTCTGAGAGATAAACTATCCTATGTTCTTCTAATTTATTTATAATCTCATTGTTTATGTGTAGAACATAAACCCATTTTGATCTTATCTTGGTGTACAGTGTTAAGTATGGGTCAATGCCTAGTTTCTGCAATACTAATTACCAATTTTCCCAGCAGTTTTTGTCAAAGAGTGAATTCTTATCCCCAAAATTGGTATCTTTGGGTTTGTCAAACACTAAATTGCTATAGTTTATTGACTGTTTTGTCCTGTGAACCTAACTTATTCTGCCGATGAACTAATTTATTTCTTACCAAGTACTAAATGGTTTTGGTGACCGCTACTTTATAATATAGTTTTAGATCAGGTACAGCTAGGCTGCTTTCATTTGATTTTTTTTTTATTCATTCCCTTGAAATTCTTGACATTCTTCCATATGAATTTTGTTGTTATTTTTTCTAGGTCATTAAATTAGTTTTTTTGGGGAGTCTGTTATAGCATTAAATAAATAGATTAGTTTAGGGAGTATTGTCATCTTTATTATATTCGCTCGATCTACCCAAGAGCACTTAATATTTTTCCAATTATTTAGAGCTGACTTTATTTGTGTGGAAAGTGTTTTGTAATTTTGCTCATATTTTCCTTTGGAAAGCAAACTTTTTTTCTTAACTGTTTTGTGTGTCATGAACCCCTTTGGCAGTCTGATAAAGTCTGGACACTTTCTAGAATGTTTTTAAATACATAAAATAGCATTACAAAGGAAGTAATTATAGTGAAATACTATAATCAAAATATTTTAAAAACACGGTTTTAATAAGGAGTTTAGTTAGGAGTTTGACATACCTGTGGGATGTCCCAGTGGAGAGCTTCAGTTCGACTAAAATTCAAGAGAGAAATTAGGATTGACTTTGTAGGATTGGGGACATTTTAGGAGTAATTGAACCTATAGGAGTTGATGAGCTCACTAAAAGAAGTGGTAGAGAAAGAGAGGGAGAATTGGGCCTCCTCTTAGAGGACACCTATCTTACAGAAGCAAGAAGAGGGGGATCCAACAAGGGAACAATGGGAGTTGTCAGAGGAAAATTGAGGAATAGCAATGTCATAGAAACTTTCTGAGAGCATTACAGAAGGAGGATGTGGTAAAAGCCAGAGAGGTAATGCAAAAGACCATTGACCTTAGCACCAGAGAGCACTGGAAACTGTAGAGAGAATTTTAGTTGAGTGATGAGGTTAAAAACCAGATTGCAAGACATTAAAGAGTGGGAGGTTAAGAAATAGAGGAAAGGCATGTAGACATCCATTTCAGAGGATTGTTGTGAGGCAAGTATTTTGTAAATGATGACAAAATATGCTTTAGAAATGTGAGGACTTAATTAAATTTGTTTTCCATTCCCATTGGTGTGATAGTAGGGTTTGACTCTTAGCAATAGATTATTTCCTCTGAATTTTTTCATTTAAGTTGTCATGCCCAGCCATAATGTTCTACAAAGAAAATCCATAAAGAGACTACAAAGTAGTGAAAAAGAGAGAACACAAAACACATCTCAGGATTTGAGGACCTCCTTTATCACTTATCACAGTATCTTGTACCAAGTATGTACTCAGTACATTTTTGTTGGTTTTGATTACATTTTAGCTAGTAGTAGCATAAGCTAGGTCCCAGTTGTGTATTCTTTTAACTCTTGTAGAATTTGATTCATTTCTCTTATTGTATTGGACAATTTCTTTAATCACCCTTTTTAGGCAGAAATTTCTGCTATAGTTCATCTTTTCAATAACCTTTTTTTTTGGTTCACTTTTTAATTGATTCAGCTAGCACACTCCCTTAGCATTTTTGCATAGAAATGACCAGTAGAATATACTCAATCAAGTTCTTTGAAGCTGGAAAGGTCCAGTTATAGACGTTATCTATTGTTTACTTTGATGTGGAGAGACAAGTGACTTAATGTGTCAACTTCAGTGACTCTTTTGGAGTGTATGTGGGGAACCACAGCAATTCATGAAGTGGTTAAAAATAGAAAAGGGTCTTTCTGATTATTAAAGTTCTCTGGTCTGGGAGTGATTTTTTTTTTAAAAAGGAGCAGCAAATAATAAAAGTCTACAAGTTTTTAGTCTGCTAATTAACATTAACTGTTGATATTCACATCATGATCAAATGAGAATGTTAAATTAGGCCATTGGAAAAATGGAATCAGCTAAATCTAATCTTGGTATAAATTCAGAAGATATATATGAAGGGAAACAAAACGAAATGACTGGGATTCATTGATTGTCAGACCACTCTGGTGTTATGGAATTTCTTAGTGCTACCTAAAAGAAATGGAAAAAACCTATAGCACAGTAGAAAGATTGTTTGGGGGAAATTTATGGAAAGAAATTAGTCCAAAAGGGCATGGTGAAATCACAGACTATTAGAACAGTTTTTTTGTGATGAATTTGTTACATACTCTTTTTAAAAGCAAACTCAATTTTTTCCATAAGCCCTTTCCTTTAGTTCTGTGGAATATATAGAAATGCTTATTTATGTCTATTAAGTTCCCAATTTTTAAAAAGTTGAAATAAGATAATTTTTTTCGTTTTTTGTTTTACTTTTTTTCTCTTATCCTTGTGTCCTACCACAGCACCTAGCCCACAGTAGATCCCTAATAAATACTTCTTGATAGATTAAAATGAGAAGAAAAGGTACATTGAGGTTTCTGGTGAGAAACTATTAATGATGATTGGATTCTTCACATTCAGATGTTCATCTGAATCTGTAATCTCATTAAAGAGGGTGTTCCCTCTTGCATTGGAAATCACATATCTGTATCTTGTATAACTTTTTTTTTATTAACTGGGATAAGTTTGCAAATGTTTACCCAGGGAGCTGAAGATCTTCATTGTTTTCTCTTTAAAATTATAAGGTGGGGCCACATCTTGACACTCTTAAAAATTGCTGAAGACCCTTTTCACTCTTTTAAGTTTTTTGAGGATCTCTTCTCACCTAGAGCTTTTGTTTGTGTGAATTATTGATATAAAACATGTTATTTAAAAATCCATTACATGTAAACATAAATTTTATATATAAATATATATGTTATAATATACATACATATATATGTGTGTGTGTGTGTGTGTGTGTGTGTGTGTGGTTTTTTTTTCCTTTTGCTGAAGCAATTTGGATTAAGTGTCTTGCCCAGGGTCACACAGTTAGGAAGTGTTATTTGTCTGAGGCCAAATTTGAATTCGGGTCCTCCTGACTTCAAGGCTGGTGCTCTATCCACTGCACCACCTAACTGCCCTCATAAATATTTTTAAATGAAAAAAGGGCAGTTATGTGAATATCAGGCTTTAAATCAAGAAGACTCACAATTTAATAAGCTCTGGAACCACTAATTTCTAAGATCAGTCAATCTGTGTTCTGTCACCTTATGCCTATCAAGCACAGGCTGTAGAAATGTTACCATTTAGCATAATTCTTTCAAAGAAGTGTGGCTCAAATGAGACAATGTTGTCAAAGAATTTTGTAAACTTTAAAGTTGTATGAATAGCTGTGTAGGGGTAATGAATAGAAAGCTAGCCTGAGTTCATATTCTGTCTCTTAATGCTTATGAGATTTGAGCCTTTGCAAATCAACCATTTAACCTCTCAGTCTCTACTTGGTAACTGAGATTATAAAGTGCTCATTGCTGATCTGCAGTGATGAAGAGTATTGCCTCACTAGGAGTTGCCTGTACCAGAGAAATTATAGATCTAGTTAATAAATGGTCTCTTATTCTTAAAAGTAGATTTTTTGGTTCTCTGAATTGGTTTGATCCAATTCCCTCTCAAATTTTGTTTTGTTTTTATTAATATTTTTATTTTCTCCAATTATATATAAACCAATTTTTACATTTGTTTTTAAAACTTTGAGTTCCAGATTCTCTCCTTTCCTCCCACTTTCCCTAATTTGAGAAGGCACATAAGAAGTTATTCATAAAGGTCATAGTGTGAATGGTAACAAAGATTTCTTGTCCTCCTCCCTCTCTTTCTCCCCCCCCCCCAGAAAAAAAAAAAAAACCTTCAAGAAAAATTAAGTTTTAAAAAAGTATGCTTCAATCTGTACTCAAATCCAATCAGTTCTTTTTCTGGGTATGGATAACATTTTTCATCATTTAAGTCCTTTAGAATAGTCTTACATCATTGTATTTCTAAGTACAGCAAAATCATCCACAGCTGATCATCCCATGAGATTGCTGTTGTATCCCATTACATATTACATATCAACTGCTATAAATATTTTTGTTACATATAGGTCCTTTTCCTTTATTTTTTTTTTTTTAATCTCTCCCATGGGATTCATACTGATAGTGTTATTGATAGGTTTTAAAGAATAAGCATTATTTTATAGCCTTTTGGGTATGGTTCATATCTTTTGATCATTTATCAGTTAGGGAATGGCTCTTAATTTTTATGAATTTGACTCAATTCCTTATACATTTGAGAAATGAGACTTTAATCAGGTAAAATTGCTGTTTCTAACTGTGTTTCTCCCCTCTCTCCTTTCAGTCTGTCCCTCAAAAGTGTTTCATTTCTGAGTACCCCAATGTGTTTTCTGTTCTGTCACCTTCCCCTTCTTTTATCCCCTTCCCCTGCCACTTTAGGGTAAGATAGATTTCTAGATCCATATTGGGTGTGTGTTGTTTTCTCTTTTTGTGTGTTCTGATGCTCGAAATATTTATTTAAAGTCATTATTTAAACGTATTTGCAAAGATTTGGAGGAGGATTTGGACAAGTGCCTGCCTTTACTCTGTCATCATGGCTCTATTTTCCGCCCCCTTCTCTCCCCCCCAAGTTATTTTTAAAAGCATTTGGTAAACTTTGTAAAATGACACAAAAATGGGAATAGTCATAATTGATTTTAAAATCTAACAAACAAAATGAAATTTCTTTTTTTTCTTTTTAGTGACAATAATTACAAATAAATGCATGCTGGCTCTCCATTATATTTCCTTCCAGGGAAGGAAACACTAATTTTAGCTTAAACTTTCAGGAAATAATAAGGAAAATTATGATTATACTTCCAGGCTACCATTCATTTTAGAAAGCTAAACTATCCTGTTAAAAGCAGGCAAGTACTACAGAAATAAGTTAAAGAACTTATTATATTACCAAAGCAAACAGCCTAAATTCTGCCAGAATTTTCTTCTAAAAGACCTTCTATGAGCCCAAAAATTCATAAGGGTTTTTCATCATAAGGGAGTTTCTGAGGCAGTATAACAGGTTTTGCAAATTCATGGCCTCCAAGACTAATTTGCCATGTTGTCTAGTGTGACAAATATAGTAGTTCACCGATCTTTTTGCAATATATTAAAGCACTGGCAGCATTAATAGGAAAACTGCATGTAGAAATAGTGGCATGTGTAGGCCAGTGAAGTTTGCCTTTGTTACTAAGGTGATTTGACTAGATAAGAGGGAACAAGGCAATACTTAGTTTTTATCTAGAGGCAGCTAAACTAGATGGCACATTGGATGGAGAGCTGGACTTGGAATCGAGGATTTAAGTTCAAATCCTGCCTCAGACATGTACTAGCTTTGTGACCCTGGGCAAGTCACTTAATGTCTCTTAAACTTGCAAGTTTGATATCACCTTCAAGATTACTTAAACAAAGCATGAATTCCCAATCCCATCAATCCCACCTTCACCCAGACACAGAGTCTCAGTGACATAGAACTTATTGCACACTGTTGTAGGATGAATAGCTCTAATTTTTAAGAAGTCTCTTTACCTTTAGCTATAATCTGTATTTCATCACCTTTCAGGAAACAATGGCTCCTCTTCTGAGGTTAAGCTGAATAAGTCAATCTAATTCTCCTCCTCCTGCTTTTTGAAGATAGTGAATATGCCTTACTGAACATTTATTTGAATCTAGCTTCTAAACCTCTTGATTATTTTGTAACCAAGACCTTCAATTAAACTTTTTTTTTAACCTGAAGGTTGCCATAGATTTGTAGATTTGATCAGTTAACTATAGTAAAGTCTTATCTATGAGGCGCTAACCTTCGCAATAGTAATTAACAAGTAATACCATCTCTTTCTATAAATAGCTGAGAATTTAAGTATCACAAGTACCTTTGGAGGGGTGATTGTTAAAATCAGTACCGATTCGGGTTTTTAAAAAGCTTATATGCTTGTCTTTCTGAAGGGAACTTTCTAATCACCATCAATATTTATTGGGTAATGTGTGCAATAAATTGTGCTCTTAGAGAAAATGTGTTACAACCCTGCCATTAGTGATTCTTACAAGTATTTAGGGACAGTTAGTGGATTAAGTACAAGAACATTCTTGGGAATGAAAGATGATGAGTAAATTAGAATTTATACACAATCAGGCAATAAGTTTATGAGGTAATCAAAATTCACAGGATGAGGTGAGGTAGGAGGCAGAAAAAGTATTTGTAGTAACTCTTAAACAAGTTTCTTTGAAAAAGTAAAGAAATCATCTTTGACAAAGAGACCTAACTGAGTTTCAATTGATAAATGACGGACAAAAGCAGCTACACCCAAAGAAAGAACACTGGGAAACGAATGTGAACTATCTGCATTTTTGTTTTTCTTCCTGGGTTATTTATACCTTCTGAATCCAATTCTCCCTATACAACAAGAGAACTGTGTGGTTCTGCAAACATATATTGTATCTAGGATATACTGCAACATATCAAACATATAAAGGACTGCTTGCCATCTAGGGGAGGGGGTGGAGGGAGGGAGGGGAAAAAAAAAATTGGAACAGAAATGAGTGCAAAGGATAATGTTGTAAAAAAAAAAAATTACCCTGGCATGGATTCTGTCAATATAAAGTAATTATTAAATAAAAATTAAAAAAAAGAAAAAGAAAAGAAATCAGCAAGCTCTTATTAATTGGCTACTATTATGTGCCAGGTGTGCAGTTGGGATAAAATGACAAAAATGAGGTACACTTTGCACTAAAGGATCATAGTAAATTAGAAAGGACCTTAAGACTATCCAGTCCAATTCTTCCATTTTATATATATATATATAGAAACTGAAGTATGAGCTAATTTTTTTCAGGAGAGACACCATTTTATATATACACATATCACATAAAATATAAAGAAGATAATTTGGTAGGGAGGGAGAGTACAAAAACTAGGGGAATCTGGATTTTTAAAATTGTTTTTTATTTTGACACCATTGTTCTAAAGCAGGGCTTCTTAAATTTTCTCCATTCACAAACCCTATTTACTCAAGAAATTTTTACATGATCCCACATATATAGGCATATAATAGAGGTATACAAATCAAACATTTACTGATAATAAATCATGATTTACCAACCCCTACATTCAGTTGCAAGACCTCCATATGGGATTATGAACCATAGTTTAAGAAGGGAGGCTCTAAAGGAATCCAGCAGGAATCCAGATCCACCAGATGAGTGCTAGGAATGATGGATTTCAGACAAAATAAACATCTACGCAGAGACAGAGACAGAAGAGAGAGAGTGCTAAACTCATGCTTTTAATAGAGTTTCCAGATAGAGACCAAGTTTCTGTCTTGGTTTGTGCTGATGGTGTTTGCTAAGTCCTTTGTCATTTAAAACTTTGTTCCCTTTTCTTCCTTCCCAGCTTTTCCGACGTGTGGCAGCAGCCTTGCCTGGGATGGAGAGCACACAGGACAAAAGCAGAGAAGACAGTATCCTTCATGTTCCCATCACTGTGACTTCAGAGAGTATTTATTTCAGAGAACTTGGGGCCTCGCACAAAAGGTGGTACCATCTACTTGGGGGGAGGGTAGATGGTACCACCTTTCATGTGAGGCCCCAAGTTCTGCTTAATCCTGGCACATTCCCCCATCACACAGTTCCTGCCTAGTGTGGCTCCAGCAGGGCTTGCACAGTCCTTTCTCTATTCCTTCTTCCCTTTCAGCTTCTTGTATCTTGCTGGCATAGAATAATGGAACAAGCTTCCTTTGTATTCTCTGCTATCAGAGACAGGATGAGATTTTAATGGCGTTTATTCCATAAGGGTATAAGCCTGGTTAGTTAAAGGGATGTTTTGTGTGTGTGTGTGTGTGTGTGTGTGTGTGTGTGTGTGTGTGTGTGTGTCCGTCCTTCTGTGGGCATGTGCCATGCATGCACTTGTGCCAAAGCTGTCACCAACCAGCCCATGCTTCAAGACTTGTATTTAAATGGACAGTTTATAATTATAGAGATACCTGCTTAGTAGACATAGCTATGTGGAAAGTTCTGAACCATACTGAGGTAACATGTTTACATCTCAAGAAGAGGGTTCTCTTGGCATTGCCTGGTAGCTAGACTCCCTCCCTTACTAACCTTAGTGTTTTAAATTCCATGTGCCCTTAATCTGTTCTTTTGTCACTTTGTACTCCCATTAGGCATTTGTGTTTACTCTGTACATGTATAAGAAATACAAAATTGTTAGTTCTTTGAATGCAGGGATCAGTGTCTTACTGTTACAATAGTATCATAGGCTATTTAAAAGGATGGACTGGAAGATCCAGAGGGATGGGACTTGTATCCCAGCTATTAGACTGACTGACTGATTTTGAGCCTACCTATTGACTTTAGCAGTAAGCTTTTGTTTCTATATAGTGAGAGTGATGGTACACATTTCCATCACCTCCCACAAATTATTTGTAAAACTTGTAAAGTGCTATAGAAGTGAAAACCCTTAGTATAGCTACCCTCACTGCTACCGGGCAGTCTTTCTTGTATGTGGCTCATGCTTAAAGGTGTTTGAACAGGCCCAAGACAAGAGGAATGTCCATCCAGGTCCTTTTAGGTCCCAGGAAAGGATTTTGTTTTTGATCTCTGCCTTCCATCCCAGCTGCCATGTGTTAGCTATGAGGGTAGGACGTGGCTTTATCACTGCAGGTGTAGAATGCTACCTTCCCATTTGTTGTTCCTTAACTTGTTTTTCTTTCAGTGATTGACATAAAACTGGAAAAGCCTCAGGAGCCACCAGTTAATGAAGGAGGCTGTTCCTGCTAATACCATGTGGCTTCTTGAATCCTTCCCCCAGAACCTCACTGCTTTTGCCCCCTTATTCTTCATTGACTGCAGTGTGAATATTGGCTTGAACCTTCCCCCTTCAGTAATAACGTATTGCAATTCATCATTGCTGGCTGTCTCGTGGAGATGATCTATTAGCTTCACAAGCGCACACGTGCGCGCACGCACACACACAAACATACACACAATATGTCAGTGTCTTCATTATTTATATTAAAAAGCCAAAATATTCCAGCATATTCCAGTGATAACTTTAAAAACTAGGTACATTTTCTTAACATTTGTTCCTTTTTTTAAATATGTTATGATAGTGCACTTTGAAATTATGGAAATCTCAAAGGTCTGAGTTTGACTTGGTTAAGGAGCAATATGTTCAGAATAGCACTCACCTCTCTACCTGATCTTTATCCTCTCTCCCCCACTATCACCCCAAATCACCCTGCCCCTGCCTTTACTCTGCCTCACAAAGCAAATTAGAAGTAGCCCATTAGCAGTCAAGGCAGGCAGATTTGGTGTATCTGAGTCAGCCTTCAGCATTAGGGATAACCCAAGCCGCTGTCCTTGGGCAAAGATTGATAACATGAACCTTCTTCTAGCTCACTCATAGAATTCCCTTGAGACAAAGCCAACTGGCATTATGAAAAGGACAGTGTTCTGATGGGGATAGGCTTAGAGAATGATTATTTTTAATGGGTCAGCTTGATAGTGACTGACAGTCTCTCTGACCAGGAAAAATGATTCCCCTCATATGTGCTTACCCAAACATTGCAAGAAGCAAACAACTAGATGTTCCCATCCATGTTGCATTTTAAAAAAATAATTGTACCTACTCCTCATGGTAAAATTGGAAAGATTTTAAGGACACTCCCCCATCAAGGTTTTAAGACTTGTGAAGTGTGGGAGGTATTACATTATTGAGAAACTTAAAAAGTAACAGGTCTTTTCCCCTTCTTTCTCTGTCTTTAATGAAGTACAGACAAGGCACTGTGTAAGTATAACTCCCCAAAGAAAGAATGGAAGGATTTCATATTTGGCCCTGTTATAACTGGCTGAAAAGATTGTGGACAAAAAGATAAAAACCCTCAGAAGAATAGCACATACTTTGCTCAGGACATTTGAGGTCAAATTGGAGAGGGTAGCAATTTATTTGTAAGCCCTCAAAGCCTTTGTGGACAAGGAGAGAGAAGTGAAATGCAAGATTATGCAGGCTTATGCCATTAATTTCTGGCCTTTTTATGTTGGGTCTTCCAAGTCGGTTTGGTTTTTTCCATTAGATCTGTATAGTTTGGTTAATTAACCAGGAATTTAGTTTTATATTTAACTAAGCTACAACAATTATACAATTAACATTTTTTTCTTTAATGATATTTATTTCCTTGCCTTTGTTCCTTTAAAAAAAAATTTACTTCCTATCTTTTTGGCTGTTGTGTCAAGGAATCTGTTTAGAACTTGGTCAGTGTGGCAATATGTAGCGCCTCCCTACCCTCAAACCATCATTTGTCCCCCCCACCCCATCCCTGGAAAAAACACTGCAAACAATACACTAGGAGTGCACCCTTTTATCCTTTACTAGTTATTGTGAGATTGCTGTGTAAGTCAATAAACACGTTTGTAAATACATTGTTTGCAGAAAGAATTGCGGAGTTATAGTGCAGGATGGCCATTCCAGAATCTGTTGTAAACATTACTTAACGTAATATAATAAAGGTGAAATTTCAATGAAATATCATCCCCCTCTGTCCTTTACCCTTCAAAACTAACAAACTGGGATAATTCCACTCATTTCCTTTCCTCCCCAGACTTCCTTATCACCAGAAAGTATGTCTCAAGCACTTGGATTTTGGAACTAAATGGAAGAGTCCATCAACTGTGGTTTCAGGACTAGCATTAAGTCTTCATACCAATAGCTTATGATTAAAAAACAAAACAAAAAACAAAAAAAAGCAAATTGGGGTGGAAAGTGCTTTTATAATGCAATATTGTTGTTAAAAGCAAGTTTGTTTTTTTTTGTTGTTGTTTTTTTTTATTTTTATTTTTTGACATGGCACGTCCTGAAATAAATATCAATTAAATACGACATGAATCAATCCTTTTTAAGGGTTCTGGTGTAGGGATTTTGAAATAGAAGTAGACTTGTATAATTGCGTTGCAGATTTTTCTTAAACTACGTTATTTGCTGCCAACTAAATGAGAAGAATACAAAAGAAAAATGTCAAAATTCCCTCTTTGTTTCAGTCCCTTGTAAACTTTTCTAAACTTGATCATAGGACCCCAATCTGCTGACCTGGTTTAAACAATAATAATTAGGAGAGATCCTGATTCTTTGAAGTATAATACTGAAAGTTCACTTGAGACAGACTTAGCTGCCTCTTCTATAAAATGGAGAGACTCACACTAATGTTGCCCACTTTAACAAGTTAAGAGGAGTAGCACTTTGAGAATTATGAAATATTATATAAATGTAAGTAATAATATGGTCATTGACATTCTTGCATTAATGTTCTCTTTGTAGTATGGAGGTGATGACTTCTCAAATTCTCCTAATGAAGCACAGACTTTGGCAGATCCTATCACACTGGAAAGGTTGTAGATGTAGTGAAGGACTTATGTCTGTCTGCCAAGGACCAACCTTGCTAAGTGCAGAAAGACTCTTAAACAGATTGGTGATGAGATTGTTTGGGCAGCAGCTCTCAAAATAGTCTCCTGAGTTGTGAGAGGAGCACCGTCATCTCATGAGCAGAGTGAGAATCCATCTAAATAATGGCATTCTTTACTATTGCCTCTAATTTTCGTAAGTGAAAGGAGTTCACACATTTTAAAAATGCATATCTAAGCTTTTTTTCTTTAAAAAAAAATGGAATATGCCTCAGGAATTTTGTGGTCTAACATCTTCATTTTTACAAGATAGGTAACTGAAGTCTAGAGTGACGCTGAACACTAAGTTCTTTGTGGCAGATTTTGGACTAGACCCAAAGCATTCTGGTTTTAAGAGCCTTGTTTCCTACTATACAAGGTTTCCTAGCCAGGTAATGGGTACTATTTGTTTCTTATTTATCACTATTAATAATATTGATTATAAAGATCAGATGTATCTAGCATGTTCCTGATGAAGGGCTATTTTTTTTCCCCCAAGAAGTTTTGTTGCCAAAGGACAAAACATCTAGGATAAAATGATAATTGTTTGGTCCCAAATAGGACAAAAATGAACTTTGGAAGGGAGGAACATAATAGCCTGAGGGTATTCAACAGGCTAGTTAGACCTGGTAGTTTCTCAGTCAATGCTCAAAAAATGAAGTTGCCTACCAAATACACTAGGAAGTCTGTGGGAAGCATAAACTTTGCATTAATTCAGCCCTTGTGAGCTGTTTATAAGTGATGGGAGCAGGACCCTCTTATGGGCTAATGGAAGGTTACAATACCCAGCAGAAAAAAAACTGCTTATTTTTTGCAGCTTGATAGAACAGTAGATGGGGCCACAGAGTTGGACACAAATGAACAAAGACCTTTTTACTTAGCGATGCCTAGCAGTTCTAACCATTCTCAGCAAACATCTGCATCAACTGGGCCCCTGTCTCATTGTAATTCCTTCATTCTCAGCCTTCAGCAGGTGACAATCTTAGGAGGGTTTCAGTCCTCTTAATTTTCCTATTACGAGTCAGAAGATAGCTCTGTTATGGTTCAAAAAACACTTCTGGGCCAAAGTGCCTTTTATGTCAGAGGGAAGAAAGCCTGTGGGAATACCCACTTCCCCTATACCCCAGGAATAGAAAGACTTGTGATGCCTTCTGTATATGGACTCTATGGGATCTAGAGCTAGGAAGATAATACTGCACCTTGAGAAGGGAATTTTCTGAGGGGAGCTTATTTGGGGTATGTAACTTTAAAACTGATACCTAAAATTGACAAAACCAATAAACTTTTTTTTTTGTAATTGTATTCCATTTTATGCATTTTAAAACACAGAAATCTTGTGACTCAGAAAATGTTGGGACCCATCTGTTTTAAATTCTGTCTGAAAAGGACCTGCAAATCTTTGTCATTTCACTTATGCTGAAGAATCATGCCACAATAATTTACCTCCTATTATATTGGCTCTCCACTCCCAATATTTGCAAGCCTCAACAGGCAATAAATAGGAGCCTTGTGCCCAGCTTGCCCCTACAGAACCATCACTCCTCTTTCCCTAATTCCTCTCCAATCTTGTCCATTGTGCTCCTTGGAACTTCTGCACTATTATCTACAAACTAATGGTCACTCTTGGACTAATATCCCCATCTTGCCAGCCTCCTTACCATCATTCTCCCAATTCAGTTCTACAAAACGCAAATCAACTCTATAATTATTCCAGGAAAGGGAATGTCAATCCATTCCCCTATGACTTCATATCACTTCACTTTCCTTCCTTTGGCCACTCTTTCCTTATGTGTTGTCTTTCCCTGTTAAGAATATAAGCACTTTGAGGGGAAGGACCATGTTTTTCTCTCTGGCACTTAGCATATTGGGACATGTTAAGTGCTTAATTCTTTCTTTCCCTCATTCATTTACCAATTAATATGTCCTTAAGTTCAACCAATATTCTTTTCATCTACTGTTATTTCAGAAAGAAATTGGGGATACTACATTCTTTGCAACCCACTCTCCTTAAGGCCATCTTCCCTTTGATTCTCTAAACAGAAAACAAGTTATGTTTTCCACTATCTACAAATTATTTTTCTTTTTAAGACTTTTATTACTTTGGGTCACATTTCATAACTTTAGCTTCCCAACCTTGTTGCTGTCATCTAAGACAAAGCTTATTAAAATTTCCACTTTGCCCTTTTTGGGCCAAAAATTTTTTTACATAACCCCAGATATATAAAATAGGTATACAAATTTAACATTTACTGATGATAACAAGAAAACTGTTCGGTTCTGCACACATATTTTGTATCCAGGATATACTGTAACCTATTCAACATGTAAAGGATTACTTGCCATCTGGGGGAGGGGGTGGAGGGAGGGAGGAGAAAAATTTGAACAGAAGTGAATGCAATGGATAATGTAAAAAATTACCCTGGCATGAGTTCTATCAATAAAAAGTTATTTAAAAAAATCAAAGTACAAACTTAAAAAAAAATTTACTGATGATAAATGTATACCAAAAATTAATTTTAAAATTAATTTTGCCATTAAAGATGAAAATAAATTTGCATCTAATGAGACGGATGGGCTTGTCTATTTTTACATAAAAAATTAAATCTTGGCAAAATATTTGCTGCTACAGTGTTTTTAGAATTGATTGATATTTTGATTTTTTGAATATATATAATCATCAATTCTGAGAATGCTGTATATAGTACAAGATGACATTTAGAACCATTTCAGAAATTGTTGGAAATAATGTCCTACTTCTAACCCAAAATTCATTTAATGACTTTTCTTTTAGGAAACTCAAGTTTTAAAGAGGTGTCACTTGGCCAGTTCTTGGACATTTAATGACATGACTGATGTTTTTATGTCAATGAAGTACAGTTTATGAACCCAACTTAGTTTTTTATTTAAATATTTTTCCTGGTTTCATTTTAAAATATTTTTATGTTTTAAAATTTTTGAGTTCTAGATTCTCTCCCATATCCCCACCCACAATCAAGAAATCCCATGTGAAGTTATGCAAAACATTTCCATAAAAATCATTCTGTGAAAGAAAACGGTTCTCTCACCCTAATGAAAAAAAAATAAAAATTGAGAAAGAGTGAGGAAGTATGGTTCAATCTTGTGTTCAGACACAATCAGTTCCTTCTCTGGGTATAAATAGGATTTTTTTTTATCATGTAAGTCCTTCTGAGTAGTCATCGATCATTGTACTGCTGAGAATAGCAGTCATTTACAGCTAGGCATCCCAGAACATTGCTATTACTTTGTATACACTGCATTTCACTTTGCTTGAGTTCGTGGAGGACTTTCCAGGTTGTTTTTTCTGAGAGCATCCTGCTTATTTCCCATAGAATAATTTATTCAGCTACTCTCCAATTGATGGGCATCCTCTCAATTTCCAATTTTTTGCCCTATGAAGAAAGCTATTTTTTTTTTTTTTTTTGTATATAAAAGTCCTTTTCCTTTTGGAAAAAATCTCTTGGTATTCATGCTAAATAGTATTGTTAAGTCAAAGGATATGCATGAATCTATAGCCCTTTGGTCATAGATCATATCTTTTGATAATTTATCAATTGAAGCATGGCTCATTTTATAAATGTGACTTAGTTTCCTTTGAGAAATGAGACCTCATCAGAGAAACTTGCACCAAAATTCTTTTTACAGTTACTATTGCTATTTCCCTCCTTTATTCTCTTCTTTTACCTTGTCGCTCCTCAAAAGTGTTTTGCTACTGACCGCTCCCCCCGACCCCATATGTCCTTTTATTACTTTCCCTCCTTCCTGTATTCTATTCCCCTCTTATTTTCCTGCAGGGTAAGATAGATTTCTATATCCACACTGAATGTATACATTATTTCCTCTTTGAGCCAATTTTGATGAGAGTAAGATTTACTCCTCTTCCCCTCCATTTCTTCCCTTCCCCTCTAAAAGCTTTTTCTTCTTTTATGGCCGATAATTTACACCATTTCACTTCTCCTTTTCTCTTTGTCCCATTACACTCTCATCCCTTAATTTTATATTTTTAGATATTATTCATTCATATTCAATTCACACCTGTGCCCTCTATATATACTCCCAAGTGCCATAAAAATGAGAAAGTTCTAAGAGTTACAAATATCATTCTTCCATGTAGAAATGTAAATAGATAAATCTTATTACATCTCTTGTGATATCTTGATTATTCCTTGATTGTTTCCTTATGCTTGTTCAGAGTCCTGTATTTGAAAATCTTATTTTCCTTTCAGCTCTGGTCTTTGAATGCTTGGAAATTCTCTCTTTTATTGATTGTCCACGTTTCCCCCTGAAGTATTATACACAGTTGCTCTCCAGAATATCACATTCCTAGTCCTCCAGTCCTTTAATGTGAAAACTGCTACATCTTGTGTTATCCTGACTGTGACTCGTATACTTGAATTGTTTCTTTCGGAATGCAATATATATGCAAATATATTCTTTTTGACCTGGAAGTTCTGGAATTTAGCTATAATTCTGGGAGTTTTCATCTTGGGATCTCTTTCAGGAGGTGATTGGTAGATTCTTTCAGTTTCTATTTTACTCTCTGATTCTAGAATATCAGTACACTTTTCCTTGATAGTTTCTTGCAAGATAATGTCTGGGCTGTTTTTTTGAACATGACTTTCAGGCAGACAAATACTTTTAAAATTATCTCTCCTGGATCTATTTTCCAGGTCACTTGTTTTTCCAATGAGATATTTAACATCCCCCCCCCCAATTTTTCTTTTTTTCCCTTTTTCTTTTGATTTTGCTTTATTGCATCTTGATTTTTCATAAAGTCATTAACTTTGATTTGCTTAATTCTAATTTTTAAGGAATTCTTTTTCTCAATGAGCTTTTGTATCTCCTTTCTCATTTGGCTTATTTTGCTTTTTGAGACATTTTTCTTACTAACTTTTTGTATTTTCTTTTGTACTACTATTAATTCTTTTCCTAATTTTTCCTCTAGATTTTCAAAATTCTTTTTGTGTTCTTCCATATCCTGAGGTCAATTCTTATTTTTCCTGGAAGTTTTGGATGTTGAAGCTTTGACTTTGTTATCATCTTCACAGATATTCCTTGTCATCAGAGTAACTTTCTATGCTCAGAAATTTTTTCTGTTGTCTTTTCACTTTCCCAGCCTTTTTGGCTTTTAATACTTTGTTAAAGTATGGGTAAAAAGATGCACTCTTCCAAACTTCAGGAATTTTGTGCAGCTATTTTCAGAGATCCTTCTAGTAATCTGATCACAAGCACCTTATTGTAGCTGTCAGATCTAGTGTAATAAAGAAATAGAGTCCTACTTTGCTGGGGTTGAGGCTAGGGCATGTTGGGATTGTGTGCTGGACTCCCACCCTGTTGCCATAAATCTTTTTTGCTGACCTTCCAACTCCTTTGGTGTCTCTTCTCTGAGAAGTCTGGAAGCCACCACTAGTCCCTTTGCTCATTCCTGCTTTACTGGTATGGGGCCCCCAACTTAGGTTTTTTAAGTCAAAATTTGAAGGGAAGTTCTTCTGAAACTGTCTCCAGGCACTTCAGGTGATCAATTATAATTCTTACGATTAAATCTTTGGGGAAGTTATTTTCTTTTTTTTTTTTTTAATAACTTTTTATTGATAGAACTCATGCCAGGGTAATTTTTTACAACATTATCCCTTGCATTCACTTCTGTTCCGATTTTTCCCCTCTCTCCCTCCATCCCCTCCCCCAGATAGCAAGCAATCCTTTACATGTTGAATAGGTTACAGTATATCCTGGATACAATATACGTGTGCAGAACCGAACAGTTTTCTTGTTGCACAGGGAGACTTGAATTCAGAAGGTATAAATAATCCGGGAAGAAAAACAAAAATGCAAGTAGTTTATATTCATCTCCCAGTGTTCTTTCTTTGGGTGGGAAGTTATTTTCAATTATAAAATCATCTGTAGATGATTTCAAAAAACTTTTCCACTCTATTTTATACATTAACTTTTTTAGTAAAATTTTGATTTTATCTTTTAACAAAAATGTTACATTTTCCCCCTTGAATCACCATGCTTAAATCATTGAATTTTTTGAAAGTACCCAATAAATAACTGTTTTGAAAGGCACTAGTCAAAAATATAACAGTTTCATTTTCATATTTCAATAATATATTTAAACCTTGCCCTCTTAAGACCCACTTTACCTCTGCATGTAGTAATTAAGCTACATGCAGTAATTAAGCTAAGTTTTGCAAAGATTTGAAAACTGTTAAGGGCATGGCTTTTAATTAAATTAATGATTCTAATATCTAGTGATTTTTATTTATTTATTTTTGGCTACAAGTACCTTGTGATGGATCATGCAATGATTAAAATTAATATATTCGTTGCCACCAGCTTTAATTTTTGCTTGAAAATCTAGCATTCTTGCCCATCATTGCTGTATCTGTACAGATTCTGATCCAGTTTTTCTACTATAGATGATCATTTGTGAAAAATTCATCAACTCCAAGATACATATTTTTTCCTCTCGTGTGCCTTTCCAAAAGCGAAAAAACAATGATTTCTCGTGTACATTTCCTTCATAGTTATATCTTACATAAAGTAACAACTATGCCATGAAAGAAATATCAGTTTCATATAACTGAATTGCAAACTTTGGGATGTCCTTAATTCTGGTAATAAATGGCTAGAAGTGATCATTACTAATTTCAAAAAATCTTTTGGAAACAGTATCATTTGATAAGGGAATTTTACAAATTTCATCCCCATACTTTTTTCCATAAACTATTTCTGAGATTTTAATAGCAAGTAATAAGTTATCTTCTCCTATTTTATAGGGCTTTTTAGTTTTTGCAGTTAAATAAGTTCTGTAAGATGCAAAATAAATATTTTTTGTTAGCAGTAACAAATTTCTCAAAACAGTGTTTATTTGAAAATTTTAAAAGGTTTAATTTTATTCTTTTGGTTTATCGCAGTATGTTGCATGCTTGGTTTTAGAAGCCATGTTCCGCTGGTTTCATGCTCTGTGAAGCCAGAACTTCATTACAAATTAAGCAAAGAGATTTTTCCAGTTCATCATCAATATTAGAAATAAATCCATATTGTAAAAATGATTCAACATTTTCTTTTTTATTTTTCAATTTAGATTTGTTACAGCCTGGTAGTGAAGACTGCCATATTGTCCTTACTATTTTTATAAACTCTTCTGTCTAAATTTAGCCACTTATCCATAACAGAAAAATATTTTCATCCCAAAATATAAATATGCTAATAATTCTCAAATAAATATGAGCTTTAATTTATAAATTAACTTGTGCTTAATTTTAAAAATTGATTTTCAGGAGAAATTATTAAAGAGATTTGTCTTGCTACATTTAAACATGTTTTTGTAAAAGAAGGAATTAATAGCAATTTAAAAATCAAACATTCTATTATTATTCTGTTAAGAAATGACCAGCAGGATGAATACAGAGAGGACTGGCGAGACCTACATGAACTGATGCTAAATGAAATGAGCAGAACTGGGAGATCATTATACATTTCGACAACGATATTGTATGAGGATGTATTCTGATGGAAGTGGATTTCTTAGACAAAGAGAGCTAACTGAGTTTCAATTGATAAATGATGGACA